>NC_081447.1:11277489-11277567 GCF_007210705.1 Tigriopus californicus | reverse complement strand
GGTACTAAATTTTACACAGTCGCATTTCAAAATGTGCGTTCACGGAACTATCTGATACTCGCACTAGGTGCAACTGGG
>NC_081447.1:11277338-11277449 GCF_007210705.1 Tigriopus californicus | reverse complement strand
TTAAAAATGTGCCTTCACGGAACTATCTGATACTTGCACTAGGTGCAACTGGGTACAAATCGCATCTCAAAATATGCACTCACGAAACCATGCGGGGGTTCCCCATTGGTT
>NC_081447.1:11276478-11277302 GCF_007210705.1 Tigriopus californicus | reverse complement strand
TCTTGAGTATGTTGACGTGAAAAAGCTTCTCATTCTGATGTTTTCCTTCGATCAGCTGGGATGATGGCTTTGGGGCTATTACGTGGCCATATATCTGCCGTCGCAAATAGTCCAGTTGGCTGACTTCGAAGTCGTGTTCTTATACTTTCTTTCTTTCATCATATGATCTCTTTCTCCGGTCTGCAGCTTGCTTCAGGTTACATCGCACTTTGGAATGGTTATTTGCTATGTGCAAATGAAAGTTGTTAAGGTTCATCAACCCATTCGTCTTCGTAGGAAGCTTCATGTCAACGGGTAGTCTTACCACCAAGCCCGTTAACGCCTCAAAGGGTGACATTCCTATCCCTGCATGTAGAGTGGCTCTATACGCAAATAGTGCCGCAGGAAGTTTTGATGACCATTCTCTTTGATCTTCTTTAATCATAACTTGTAGCATATTCAATAAAGTTCCGTTGAACCTCTCAACCGGATTAGATTGGTGATGGTACGGCGAACGAAAAACCGGTTCCACTCCAAGGCTTTTTAGGGAATCGACAAACACTTTACTTTCACAATCAGGTCCTCGATCCATCAATATCTGTCTCGGCACGCCCATCCGAGGAATGAATTCCTCGCAAATCCATTCCTTCAGAACGGAACCTCCCAAGGCTTGGAACAGCTTTGACTTCCGCTCACTTCGTGCACACGTCCATCAGTACGAGAACATACTTTTTTTCAGCGTGAAAGGGGGAACGGCCTCATGGCATCGAGTGCGATTTTTTCGAACGGTGAACCAAAAATGTCGTCAACAGCAACATTGGGGGCGGAGTTGGGAGAAAACCTTT
>NC_081447.1:11276339-11276443 GCF_007210705.1 Tigriopus californicus | reverse complement strand
AAGAACAGGAAGAATTTGTTCAAAAGGAGTTGCAAGCTAGCAAAAAGGCTTAAGAGTAGTTAGAATCCAGTAATTGTAGCTAGTCTCTAAAAAAAGTTGGACGC
>NC_081447.1:11254350-11276303 GCF_007210705.1 Tigriopus californicus | reverse complement strand
CCGGAAAAATCTTGACCGGGCCGCCGCAATTATCTTTTTGACTCCAACATGACCCAAGTTTTCGTGTGGTTCTTCCCAAACCAACCCTCTCAATGAGTTTGGGATGCACACAAAACGCCAATCATCCTCTTGGAAGTATAATACTCCATTCTTTTTCACAAACTTCGATGGGTGTTCATCCATTAGGGCCTGTAGCCGACCATCCTCTCCTTGTTCGAGTTTGATCATATCAACTTCCATCCCGACAGCCTCGATTTCATCAATTGTTGCTTGAGAGAAACAGTCTGCGTCTATATTCTTGGATCCTTGTATATGTTCCACATTAAAATCAAATTCAGACAGTCTGAGCGACCATCTGCCCAGTTTTCCAGAGTAGTCTTTCTTCGACTTCAGTGAAACCAGAGGCCGATGATCTGTTTGAAGTGCGAATTTCCCACCGATAAGGAAATGTCGCTACTTGTTTAACGCAAACATGGTAGCAATAGCCTCCTGTTCGATTATGGCATATCTTTGCTCAGCCTCAGAAAACTCTTTGGACGCACACTCAATAATAACTTCTTTGTCGCCCACAACTTGTAATAGAACGGCACCAATTGCCATAGAAGTGGCGTCTGCTTGTACGCGAAAAGGCACCGACGTGTCGGGGATGACCCGGCAAATGAATGCTCCTTGACATTATTGTCTTGATGTCCTCAAATGCTGATCGTTCCACCTCGGTCCATTGAAATTTCCGCGACGACTTGGTCAACTCAGCAAGTGGTTGAACCTTGAGGGCAAAGTCATGTACCAAAGAACGATAATACCCACAAAGCCACATAAATCTTATCAATTCCTTTGCGTTTTAGGATTGTGGCATTTTCGACATAAGGGAATTAATGGAAACACTCGGTTGCCCTTGATTGAGAAGCCCAAAAATTCGATTTCTGACTCGAAAAAATTGTATTTCTTCATGTTCAAGATAAGTCCAGCTTTCACTAATAACTTGAGGCATCTCCTGAAATCATGCTCACGTTCTTGCTCAGAAGAAGAATGGACACAAATATCGTCGAAGTAGGCTGTAATGTTTGGTTCATTGGCGAAAATCTTCCTCATCGCACGGCAAAACGTTGCGGGAGCTGCGGCTAACCCAAAAGTCCTTCTTGTAAACTCCCAGAGCTCTCCATGGAAACGGAACGCAGTCTTTGGTATGTCTGCTTCCGACATCCTTGTTTGGTAATATACGTTGAGAAAACCCTTGATCCTCGCAATTGGTCAATTGACTCATCCACTCGAGGCATTGGGAACACATCTTTTCGAGAGATTACATTGAGTTTTCGATAGTCTATCACATAGAAAACCATAACTAGAATGCTTAAGCTCAACAGGAGCTATACCGCATGAGCATATTTTCAGGTCAGCTGACGCTGGTGGAAAAGGGACCAAGATATTTCGTGAAATCTCGCTTCAGGCAAGTCGAATTATTATCATGAAACGTTTTTTATTCCTCTTTAATCTTAATTTCTTTTGAATCTTACAAATATGTAGATAGAAAGAGCGGTAGAATAACAAAAACATGCTTTTTGGGACATAATACACGTACCTTGTCAAAAAAAGATTCGGACATTAGTAGAGCAAATCACGTACTCTATTGATTGCCCATGTTTAGCAACGCATGTCGAAAGTGTAACAAAATGCATTCGAAATTGCAACGCAATGATGAGGCATTCGGAATTTCGTTCCGATCTCCCAAAAATGTGCTTGAATGTGGGCAACACGAATGCACCTTTATGTAATCAAGGTAATTCCGACACCTTTGGAGGTCAGCCTCAACCCAGGCTTGTTCCCTGCCTTTCAGTTAAGTGTTTCCACCACATGGAGGAAAACTTTAACTTGAGCCCCATTTTAACCCCTTCAAAATTTGGTTCTTAAAAATGTAGTCGGACAACTTACTCAAACCCGTTTTATGAAGCGTGCTGGACGAGAGCAATTGTTTGACAAGGAGTGTTATTAGGGGTTTATACTCTGAATTTGGACGAGCCGTAACCGATTCAAATTTGCACCATAGTTGCCCAAAGTAGCTTGACTACGAATGAAACTTTTTTCCACCAGCGACAGCTGAGATGAAAACATGCGATCGCAGCGCCCTTGATCGATCTATATATAAAGTTATCTATGGTCTATCACCAAGCGAACGACGCTGGTGAGCACCATGGATATGAACTTTTCTGAATTACACCATCCGCCAACATTTTGGGACATTTTCTTTGGCCCTATTAACTAAATTGACCGGCAATCGATGCGATTGGAGCGCAATGGAGAACCCCCACGTGGTTTCGTGAACGCAAATTTTGAAATGCGACGGTACTAAATTTTACACAGTCGCATTTCAAAATGTGCGTTCACGGAACTATCTGATACTCGCACTAGGTGCAACTGGGTACAAATCGCATCTCAAAATATGCACTCACGAAACCATGCAGGGGCGCCCCATTGGCTGAGATGTATCATTATCGATTTCATGTACGGCCGAGCAACAATTTCCCAATCCACAAGCCACTGATGGGACTTCTTCGAGAAACTTTTTCACCGCATTGGGTACATTGACATCAGTCTGGGTCGTATCTTCTTTTTCAACATCTTCCATCAGCTCACTTGACGATATTAATCCAATTTCGGGACCAATCACTTGAATGTCTACTTCAGCGACATTCTCGTCCCCAATTCTAGCAAATTGGATACTTTTGCCCCAATGTCTTTCTTTGCCCACGTCCACCTCATGCCCGGCTATAGCATATAGTAACTCTTCCAGATCTGGCCTCCACGGTTATTCCGTGCGTCGACATAAAATCCATCCAAAGAACAGGGCTTACCGACATAAAATGTATGTTCCCCCTCCCAATCGTATATTCCGTTCTTTGATAACCGTCTTGTACGATCTCAACGTTTGTGCCACGCCCTCAACTAAAAGAGCCGCCTGCACTGCTCCGTCCCATTTTTCACAGGGACCATTCATGACGGCCGATTCCAAATTGTTGGCGAGCCTGTGAAAAGAACGATCTGGTGCCAACTGATCTCGATTAGCGCGGGCGAATCAAGGATAAAACTCTTGAACCAGTGTGCGACATCTCTGGGCATATTAGTCCTGAACCTTTTCGTCTTGATGCATCGCTGAGGCCCAAAAGAATTTTTGAACGGTCGCTTCCCGGAATTTCTCCTCAGAAGGGGTCAGTGCAATCTTGATTGGGTCAAAACTGGCCAATGTACTCGTAGTTGCATCCAATTTGTCTAGCTCTGTTGATGCAATTTCAGAAGTCCCAGAAATATTTTGGCTGCTTCCGCATCCAACCATTGAGAGTATTTTTGAGATATGCAAGAAAATAGATTTGAGGACCTGAACGCTAAAACATGAGTTTGTTTTCCTTTGGGGACCTCCTTGCCTCTATTGGGAATATAGTTACGTTCAGTTCAACATGAAAAAGAGATTGGGTTTGAGTATTAAAGTCACGTTTTGTCCAAATCAAGACTAAATGATGCGAGCATACTTTCCACAATGCATCTGAATGCGTTGCTGATTGCATCTCTTCTTCTTCCAATGGTTCTTCAACTCTTCCGGACTTAAATCACTCCAATTTTCCTCTACGGCCTTCACCTGTGACTCCCAAACTCCGCCCAATCCGCCCTCAAATCCACCAAAGCCACATTCACCAAATTCCTCAAGCGATACCTGTGTGTGCCCCAATATGCCGCAATATGCCAACAATGAGTGGACACATTTCTTATGCGAAACCGAGCCCCTCACTATCGGGCTGGCAAGGTTGGTGTCCAACAGTGTTGGGAACCTGATCTTTCAGGAGGTGATGTCCGGACACAAATTGTCCTTCCCGGTCAAGGACTAGTTAACACCCTATTGTCCTTGGCCCGACATCGCTTCGGAATATTGACGGTCACGCACCTTTGTTCGGCTCCCGGCCAAATGCCACCAATGACGGGACGGGAGCTGACAAAAGATCTGTTCAATCTGACCCACCCACTCTACTGCAATAACCAAGATTTTCATCATTTACCTCTATCCGCCTGTTTTTGTACTGTCTGGGATTCCCCTCTTCTCTTTTTTCATGTGCATTGAACAATACTAGTCATAGTCACTGTGATATTATCAATTTCTAGTCAGCTATTTCATTGCTTTTACCGTTTTGACATTTTTCTTTTATATATTAACAATGTTTGTATAATGCTTATAAACCATATTTATATTTATTTTTACGCCATATCATGACCAAAAGTCGTGATAAAGATTTATTATTATCAAGAAAAGAGTAAGGTTTTATTAAACATGAAGCGTTACCACCAACGTTCTTATTTTTATAGATCCCTCAGTCATTCAGATTCATGAATCTTTTTGTGCCGGGTACTGTTTTCAACTGCCTCCAATTCCATCTTGAAATATCGAGTCTTGGAGAAGAATTTAAACTTACACAACAGCATGAAGGTCACACTCAAAAGTATAAGCCCCACGACAACTCCGATGATGTGAGGCCAATTGCTTTTGATCATTGCCGTCAAAGACATCACTTCCAATGAATAGAACTCGGTGGTGAATGGCACAAAATCCTCGTAATTGTTGTGACTTTGTTCTCGGACAGCAGTGTGAACAACAAATTTGTAAACGCCCTCTAAAAAGGCTCCGGCCTTCTCGGCCTCAAACGCCATGTTCAAGTTGACCGATTCCACCTGATCCTTGGCCATACCGGCTGGAATGGTGCATTGGTAAACCTTACAAGTCTCAACTTGGCAACTCAAGGCTTTCGTGTCTGCCGTGTAAGGTGGATGGATCCCAGCCACAAGGCCACTTGTCATCGGTAAGCACTTGAAGTTAGATTCCAAAACATTGATGTCCAACGCTTCATTGTCTGGGACGTAGATATCAAAGGTGAACGGCTTATTGGTGGGACTGGGGCCAATGTTAGTGAGCAGATACACGTGCTTGAACTCCAAGGTCATGGTCGAGTTGTAGTTGTATTGGGTTTGGATATTGGAGCTCAGGCTTTTGGTAATGATTTCAGATTTGAATTCAATTGGAAAACGGAGGGTTTGTTGTAGCTTGTTCTGTAAGTTTTGGCTTGTGGCATTGCATCTATGGTTGAGCTTCATTTTGACCATAATATCATTTGTTTCAATGAACAAGGTCCAATCTTGAATCTCAAAGACCAAGGAGAGGGTCCGTTCACTTTGGGCCACTGTTCTAGGCGAATTGCACAAGTGAGTGTAACTTGCCTGTAAGTTAAGAGACAGAATAACAGTTATCATTCAAAACGAAAGTTAAGGCCAATTTATAAACCCCAATGTATTGTATACTACTTAAGGAATATGAAATCTCTTTTACGTAATTGAATAATCACTTTACATTTGACCATAAGATGGTTAAAGGACTTGTAATCATAAAACATGTCTCAAACGTGTGTAATATAATGAAAAATATGAACAATACCATACTCATTTTAAGCCTAACGTATAAGGAATGTATTTGGCAATAAATATTCATATGACTTCACTGAAATCCGAATTTCCTTAGCCTCGATGGGCATTAAAAAATGCCCATCACGATTGTGAAGTTTGACTATTTAAACAAATCAAAGTCAGTTTCCTTAAATAACACAAATCAAATCATCGCATAACCAAGGGTCTTGATTGGGTTATAGTGTTTTCTATCATTTTAATACATTGTGTTAACATTTAGTCATATCAGCATCCTTTCAAAAACTTTCTTAATTTGTCACATTCTAAAGGCATTAAACAATTTCTATGCTAGTAACTTAGTATAATCCTTCAAAATACTGATTAAGTTGATTGCAAATGAATTTATTTTCAATCTTAGGAAACCAATCAAATGACTTGTTGAAAAATGTAAAAATATCGGCATGAAATGACCTTTGTGGTATTGTACAAAATCTTGTATTCAAAGGATTTGTAATCAAATCAGATTCCATTTACAGTTAAAATTTAAGGTTTTAAACTAAATACTGAATTGCGTTTGATAAACGAATTTTTATAAGATTACCTCAAGTCTTTGTCCATTAATCTCTGAAAATAGTCTATAAATTTGCGGAACATTTGGAATGGAAGAGGTAAGGTTTGGTAAATGGCTCATTCAAGACTCAAATCTAACAGACATTTGTAAAGCCATTGCCATTATGTGAGTCAAATTATGCTGTCCATGTTCTTACATTGACTCTTTTAAGTAGTAGCTGTCAGCACAAATTTTTGGGGCCAGTGGGTTACTTCTCAAAACAGAAGAGATACTAAGAAACGAACATATTTAAGGGAATATTAGGAAAATAATATTTCAGGTTTGGTTTTTACGGCCCTTTGTAAGACGTAATTACTTTAAAACCTGATAATTTTATCTCTCAATTATTTTTTTTTGTTTTGCTGACGTTGTATTGTAGTACATTTAGTTCCAAATCGTTATGTGTAGAATTCTTAATTCTTTTTTTTTGATTGTATTAGTCATCTTTGATCACAAGTGTATTGATTTCATTTTGTGCTAGATCAGTTTGTTGACTTTGTATCTGTGTTTTTGCGTTGATTTCCTAGTTTACATGTGTTTTTGATTCCTCGCTTTTTTCTTTCCTTTACTTCTTGTTTCTTATCTCCATCTTAGATTTATAAGTTAAGTTTGATTTGAAGTAGTTCTATTTTTTTTTGCGGACTTCCTCATCGCTACCGGGATTGGAATCCCAGCAGTTCAAGACGAGAAGATTATTCATTTTACTTGACTTTTATTTATATATGTTATTTGATCGACCAACGAATTGGAGTTGGCTGATCTGGCTAATCCTTGAGTACAAGGTTGATACGGAATTTTAGTCAAAAACTTGTCCAAGTCTGACTTAAATCCTGCTACTGGATCAACGCCTACATAAGCCCTACGAATATTTGAGGGCAGCAAATTGAACAATGAAGGAGCCCGAGAAAGAAGAGAAGTGAACTTCATTGTTTTAACTAGCCCGGATTCTCGAGGGTTTGAAGGTGCGCACAAAACGCACGTTAAGCCTCTACGGTCACTACAATTGACCCTATATCCTGGGTTGGGACAAAGCTCATGAATGCTTTTGAAAACGTACAATATCAGATACCGTTTGTACCTTCTCTGAACACTGAACAGTCCCAACTTTTTAAGTCTCTCCCAAAACTAGAGCTCTCTCATTCCTGTGATGTTCCTAGTGAAACATCTTTGGACTTGTTCGACCCGTTTGCAAACCTGTTGAACTCATTGGAGCCCAAATGGGTGAAGCATATTCAAGATGTGGTTGAACAATCGACTTGTACAGAGTTAGCATCGTGATGCTATCTCTAGACTTAAGCATGCGATATATCCATCCAGATAGCATCCAACCACACATTTGAAAAGCCTTACGAACTTTTAACTGGATATGCTCATCAAACTTTCCATTATGTTGGAGGACTACACCTGAATCCTTCATGGATGAGACCTGCTCAATGTCCTTACCTTCATCATCTAATAGTAGAGTGTCTAATGGCGTCGACCCAAAGGTCATTGAGCGAAATTTCATTCCATTCAGTACCATGTTACTCGCAACAACCGAAGAGTAGATTTGGTCTAGGACCATTGCCAAACCACGGGAATCCTGACCATTCCTACCAACTACCAATTTTGTATCATCAGCATTGGAAGAGATACTGACATTACTACTACCATGCTTCTGAAGCGGAGCAATGAAGATAATGAAAAGGAGAGGACCCAAAATGAAGCTCTGAGGGACACCCGATTTGACGTCATGTATGTCACTAAGGGATCCCTCAACCTTAACTTGTTGTTTCCTACCACAAATGAAACTTCTTAGCCAATTGAGAACCATGCCTTGGATCCCAATCTCATGGAGCCTGTTAACTAAAAGGCCATGATCTACCTTGTCAAAGGCCTTGGCAAAGTCGAGATAAACTACATCGACTGATGCATGGCTCTCCAGTCCCTCAATAACCTGCTCTATATGCTCAATCAGTTGGGTAACCGTGCTAAAATGTGCTCGGAACCCGTGCTGGCTAGGAGGAGGGACTTCATGGATATCAAGAAATTCAAAAAGTTTGAACTTCATGTTCTTCTCAATCACCTTCGCAATATTTGAAGTGAGAGAAATTGGCCCAAAGTTACTGGGGAGCGATTTATCTCCCCCTTTAAAAATTGGAACAACGTTAGCTAATTTTAGTGAAGATGGAAACTTGCCCTGATCCAAGATGTAACGCATCAAGTACGAGAAAACAGGAGCGAGAACCAGTGAGCATCTCATCAGAAACTGAGATGTCACCCCATCAGGGCCAGGGGAGCTCGAGAGTCTCAAGTCCCTGATGGCCTCTAAAGCATCCTGATCTGTGACTAAAAGATCATCTAAATGCTCAACTTGACAAGCCTTGCCAGTCCCAACAAACTCATCAAAAGAGCAATGAACTATTGCTACTAAACTCAGTGGAATTGAAAACACACTATAGAACTGATCTCCAAGCATGTTAGCCATAGTCTCTACATTGCTAACGACTTCCCCATCAACCTCAAAAGGCCCAACGGAGTGTCTCATTTTTCTCTTAGAGTTCGCATAAGAGAAAAAAGCCTTCGGATTCGACCTGACGTCCTGAACCACCTTACTCTTAGTTTGTAACTAGTCATAGTCGATGGAGGCCTTAATCTTACCCTGAACTACGTCCAACTTTTTCGGAGACCTGCCACAATTACTGGATTCGAAGTGCTCTTCAGCCTTTTTGCTAGTTTGCAACTCTTTTTGAACAAAGTCTTCCTATATTTTGGAATTTTTGTCCGTGTACCACCTTTCGGAACACATTCAGATATTGCTAAACAGGAGCAAACTTCCTTAAAAACTGAAACTAATTTATCAATTGCTGTATCTATGGACGATTCCTGTTTCAGAATTGAAATCAGGTCAAGTTCTTCTAATCTTTCTATAATCAACGGCCAATATTCATCTTTGAACTTGAACTTAGCCAAACCAACCTTTTTGACCGGTTTTACTCTAGAGCACGCCGGCTTTTGAGTAATGGTCGACCCTATCTCAAGAACATGATGATCTGACAGATTACTAGGTGTCACATGGAAATACTGGATCAGATCAGGGTCATTGGAAAAAAACAAGTTAAGAACGTTATTCGCTCTGGTGGCTACACCAACATGTGGGAGAAATTGCGCAAGATCGCGAATTCCTCCAGCTTTTCGAACGACTGAGACGTCGATTTCGTTACGGGAATATACCCATCTGGACTAGCCTTCCACTCTACAACGCTAGCCGGAAAATTAAAGTTCCCTACAAAGAAAACCTTTGAGCAAACTGACTGGTCCAACACATTTCCTATGAATTTGAGAGCTGACAAGAACGAGCTTACTGAACAACAGGCGAGCCTATATATTGTTACAATGGACAGATCAAGACCTTGGAGGTGACAAACTAAGACCTCTACTTCTCCATTCGACATTTGTACATGACTAATGTGCAAATCATTCCTAACATATAGACATACGCCCCCATGCGGAAAAATGGGATTGTCAGGGCGTACTCTATCACATCGAACTAAATTGAAACCAGACAATGATACCTCGTCATCTAAGACCCCTGGTCGAAGCCAAGTTTCTGTCATAGAAATGAACGAGATCTGCCTATCTAAAGCTAGTTCCTCAAGAACCTTGATCTTTGTGCTGTCTTTTTTTGGAAATAAGACAATGCACATTCAAATAAAGCCCTTTTATGGGCAGATAGCCCTTCGATGGACTAGACCTATCAAATCTTTGACTAGGCTCTCTAACCTTAAAAAATCCTGCTTTTGGACAAAACTTATCTTAGGTGGAGGATAAGAGAACGTATGGGGAGAGGGTAATAAAAGGGGAGGAGAAGAGGGAGAAGGAACTCTGGCCGTCACCTGAGCATACGATCTAAAAGATGCGTGGGGCTCATGGCAACCAGAGGGGGGCTTAGGGCTACAAAGTTTGGGCAGAAGAGAGGTTAAAGGAATTGAGGGTGAGGTTGTAGGAGAGGAGGGGAAACAAGGGGAGGGAAATAGGGAAGGAGAGAGGAAAGGGGTGGGGTAAGTCTGTTGAGAGACTTGACAATGAGGTTGAGACAACTGCTGTCTCTTCCTCCTAGTGCCCCTGAGATGGGCTTTTGTGCATTTGAAATTGAGGCATACCTTGTGCCTCAAAGATCTCATGCACATAAATGGGTGGAAAAAGCTACACCCCTGCTTGGAATAGCCCTTCTCATTGAATTTGAGAAGACCAAACTCTCTAAGTTTGGGACACCATTCTGGGTGAGCCAGTTTACACCCTTTGCCGGCCTTTTTGCATCTCTGTCGTTTATGGACATCGCAAATTTCGAGAGCATTCTCTACTCTGCTCTTTTTGACCTCTATGACCTCTTTGACTACAAGGGGCGTTTGAATCAAATCAAGAGTGTCAGTGCCTGTGTCCCTTTTGCCTACCCTTGACTGGTTCATCCCACAGTCAAGTAGTGGTTTGCTTCGTTGTCCTGAATTTCAGGACAACATTGCATAGCCTTTTAGTTTTCTTCTTCTTCTTGGTCTCTTGATTTTTTGCACATTGATAGTTCATCTGCATTCATGATGGAAGCTATTTTTGGAAAAGTCAGTAAAGAGGCTAGACAATGTTTGGACTTGGTCTTAGCAAGGAAGGATCCTTCCGTAGTCAATAAGCCCTTTATTATAGAGGTTTTGGATTAAGGTGCTTGGATCAATCAGACCAGGGTGCTGCTTGAAGAATAAGCCCACCCAGTAGTTGAGAAGTCGACAGATTTGACCAATGTAGAGGTTGAAGTAGTACCTCCTCTTGAAAAAAGAGCAGGAAAAGACATTTAGAAAATAGTCCGTCCTGTTTATCGAAGGCAGCCTTGTCCTGATGAAGGAAAAGGCTGTCAGTTTGACCACCGTAAGTGGTGTCAAAAACTTCTCAAGTCCGGCCTTGAGAAATGCAAAAGGAAGAAGGGATGTTCAAAAGTAGATTGACCTTTTTCCACCCGTACTTGTGCCGTCAGTCCATGAGACATAAAACGTGCTTCAACGTACGGTGTACCTCTGTTGCTAGTTCAGCTATGACTAATTCGAAAGCTTGATCGAAATCCTTGTTCCAATGGAAAGGCGTGGCAATGCTCAAAAGAGCACATAATGGCGAAGCAGAATTATATGGATTTGAAAACTGACCCAACTGGTTAACTAAGCCGATGAAACTTCGCAGTTCTGAACGGGTTTGAGGGGGTGGGAACTTCGCCATCGCCCCAACTTTGGCTGGGTCTGCCTTGAAACCACCAGGGTGAACTATGAATCCCGCGAAATAGACTTCCCTTTTCACCATGATTAGTTTCTTAGGATTAATTGCGATGCCATGATGACGACAACGATCAGGGTCAGAGCAGACAGTAGCAATGTGTTCGGCAAATTACTCCGAGTGAATCAGGATGTCGTCGACTACTTTGAGTACTCCTTTAATTCCTTGAAGTGCAATGTCTCCTCGGTGACAATACGCTTCTCCCTTGGCGATGAATCCCCTGGGAGCACGGACATATTGAAATTTCCCCAATGGTGTTAGAAACGGTGGGAATTCACGACACCCAGATTTGGCATCCATGGGGGTGAAATAGCGTGATTTTGGTTCTACGGATGATACTGCCGCAAGCGGGGTCGGAAGTGGGTGGACATGTCTATGGACCTGTTAATTCAAAGGAGTTAAGCACAGATCCGCACCACAATCCATTTTCGGGACTACCATTGGATGGCACCAGTCAGTCCCACGAACACCACAATGTTCAATGATACCGTCTTTTGCCATTCGCTCAAGTTCTGCTTTAGTGTCGTCGCGATAAGGAAAAGGAACAGGGTGTCCAGTGTAAATTTGGTGAGGGCGAGCTTCTGGTTTGTGGTCGATCATCACTGGTTCTCCCACACCGTCACCCGTCATAACGGGAGAAGTAATATCCACATTAAAAACATCGGAATAAAACTCTCTCAATCTCGATTCGATCTTGGATACAGTAATGCTATCCGGAGATGAAGGCAACGACTGCAACCAAAAATTGATGTCCGTTTGGGTTCCACATTTGACCTTAGGGAATGATGCAGGAACCAAAGACAAGGAACGACACGCATTCAAAGACTAGTAGGCTCCTTTGATTCCCCGGCAAACAAGAAAAATTTCATGGTGGGTCTTTGAATGACCCAAAATTGTAAGATCAAGAGCCACTGATCCAATAATGTTCAGTGACGAACCATCAACGCTGAGAACTTGTGCTGAATGGGTTGAGAGAGAATTCAGAAGTAATAGATGAGAGGCAGTTTCATGTGATATTAAAGATGCTTCAGCTCCGGTATCAGGAACGACCCCCAAAATGCCCAATCTTGAGAGGCTTTAACGGAGAGTGTTGGTGAACTAGATGCAGCACCTGTGACCACTATAGGCGAGTTACTGACACTTACATTCGCTGAAGCTCGTTGAGATGAAGGATCAGATGGAGGAGACGAAGGTAACTTGGACGATTGGGATTTGAGAATAGTTCGACACACCGATCGAAAGTGACCGCGCTTTCCGCGTGAAGTGCAGGTTTTATTGAAGGCTGGGCACTTGATAGGTAGGTGATATGCACTACAATTATTTCAACCAATTTTGGAAAGTACCCTCGGGTTTTTGGGTTTGAGGGGACTTTTAGTCCCACCAATGATCTTGCGGTCATGGAGTTGTGTATTACCCTTATTGCGGTCTCCTCAGCTTGAACAATGGCAATGGTGTCCTTTAAAGTTGGGGCTGGTACTCTGGCAAGTATTTTGGATCGAATATCGTCATCGTTGATGCCAATTATCAAGCAAGCTCGATTGAGAGCATCCTCGTTGATTTCACCGACATACCGAACCTGTCTCCGCACTTCTGATATGAACGAATCAACAGGTTGATGTTGATGTTGGCGAGTTAGCAAAAGATCAAACCAATCTACATTAACAGAACGAGGAGCTCGAAGCTTTTCTCGAATTTTGTCCAAGATCTCAATTGCAGTAAGGGGAGTATCTCTTGAGATTCCATAAACATTTATAATAATGCCAAGAAGTATTGGATTGAAAAAGGACCATAAAATTGCTCGCTGAGCAGCATCAGGAGCTCGTAATAATCCGGTCTAGATGAGATAATTGTCACATAACTCTCGCCAATCGTCAAAGCGAGCTAAATCCACGAAATCGTTAAGGTTAGGGGGAGCCTTAACTGAAGGCACATGTATTGGTCCAACAGATGTGGATGTTTGGTCCAACACATTACTCGGGTCGGTTGATTGGTGCCGAAAATTGAAAATGAATTTTGCCACAATCTGAGCAGAATCTTCGCGCTCAGATAAAAGAAGTTCCTTTTCTTCAACGTTCGGGTCTTCCACTTAATAAAGAATGAGAAGTGAAGAAAAAAAGCGATCGACAGCGGATCAGTATGAAGCCAAACGATCTTCCATGGCATGAATTACACCAGGGCGGATATCTGAAGACGGTAGATCCTTTATAGTCTCAAAATCATTGGTTAAGTTCCGAAAAGTACGGGTAAAATTGGCTTTGAAACTGCGATGGGAACGGCAGGCTGATTCCACGACTGAAAGTTGGTTCCAGATTGACTATCAACTGATGAAGGGTCACAGATTGAAGATTGACAGTCCATAAAAGTGGGAACAAACAAAAAATCAGGATAACGTCCAAAATTGCCCCGGGCACGCACTGAAGTCGAATGGCATGCACTTGTGGTTGTATCAGGCAAAATTAAAAGCTGATTCTTACACCGATTGCCCCATGTAAAGAACCGTCAAAGTAAAAGAACTTAGAACTTTATTCCAGAGGGAATGGCGGACAATAGCTAAACGCCATAAAATATCAGAGTGTCCAAGAGTCGGACTCCTTTTAGGGTCTTAGATGAAGAACTAACCACAGTTGGTTTCAAATTAGTTCGTTGTGATAGGGTACGCCCTGATAATCCCATATTCCCACATGGGGGAGTATGCCTATATGTTAGGAATGATTTACATATTAGTAATGTCCAAATGCCGAATGGAGACGTAGAGGTCTTATTTGTTATATCCGAGGGCTTGATCTGTCCATTGTAACAATGTATAGGCCCCCTTCTTGTTCAGTGAGCTCTTTTATGTCAGTTTGTAGCGTCATCATCGTTAGGCTGGTATCGGCCTTACAGTTGGTTTGAATTTCCCGCCTTTCCTTTCCCTAAAAAGACCAGCTGTTTTTAATCATTTCTTGATGTACGGCATCGTTCCCTCCTCAATGTACTACTGACTTGGTCACTGGGGGGTGCTATGTAGCGTCATCATCGTTAGGCACGTATCAAAAACCATGGAATTTACGAAAATAAAATAGGAGAGGATTTTCATTGGGCTAGTGTGATGAAGCAATGACCAGGCATTGATGATTCACTTGCAATGAGTGAATTTCCTGTCCAATTTTGAGGAAAAATACAAATGAAAAAACAGACTATATCTCGTGGTTCTCATCTATCCTGAAAACCAGTCTTGCAACTATTGAACAAATAATTAGCCACTGAGATACTACAAAGGATTCAATTTTGCTTGCCAGTGCATTCGGTAGGCAGCATTGCCCATTATAAAAGGGTTTAACACGTATATGGTTCAAATTTTGATCAAGTTAACGACTTTAGTAGCTTCAAACAATCGATCATTGCTTATGTGCGACAACCTGAAGTAATTGGGTTCTTTCTTCTTGCACCAATATTAGGACGAAATTCGTGTGAATTGGATTTTGATTTTCGAAACAGCAACACTACACCTTCTCGGCTAGTTTTGCTTTTACTTTTATAAGAACTCTGTCTATCTGAAAGCAATGGAAGGCCACGAGAAAGCAAGGCGGGTGTGTTGGATGTGATATCCCGGTGACGAGCATGGTGCTCATGCTCACGCAATGATAATGTTAATTCTAGTCATGTATATATAAACTGTTCTAGTCAAATACATGTCAGTCACGAAGCGTACACAACATGGCGCAGTCGGCAGTCCGGCTGTGTCCACCCCCCACCCCGTTCCGTGGCCCCTAGTTGAAGGGCCGATCCGTGGCCCCTAGTTGTGGCCAGGCCTCAGATGGAGGCGGATTCCTCAGATGGAGGGCGGATTCTACGATGGAGGCGGATTCCTCAGATGAGGGCGGATTCCTCAGATGGAGCGACCCGTGACCCAATGGAGGTGTCGATCCCGTGACCTTGGAGGACCCGTGACCCTTGGGAGGACCCCGTGACCCTTGGGAGGACCCGTGACCCTTGGAGGACCCGTGCCCTTGGGAGGACCCGTGACCCTTGGGAGGACCCGTGACCTTGGGAGACCGCGTGACCCTTGGGAGGACCCGTGACCCTTGGAGGACCCGTGACCCTTGGGAGGACCGTGACCCTTGGGAGGACCCGTGACCCTTGGAGACCCGTGACCCTTGGGAGGACCCGTGACCTTGGGAGGACCCGTGACCCTTGGGAGGACTGTTGAGACCCCGATGGTTGGGCCGAATGCCCGATGTGGGCCGAGATGCCGGATGTTGGGCGAGATTGCCGATGGTTGGGCCGAGATGCCCGGATGGTTGGGCCGAGATGCCCGGATGGTTGGGCCGAGATGCCCGGATGGTTGGGGCCGAGATGTCCAAGATGGTTGGGCCGAGATGCCCGTGATGCCGGATGGCCCGTGACCCGGGATGGCTCCCCCCTGTGTGAGGGAGATGTGTTGGATGTGATATCCGGTGACGAGCATGCTGCTCATGCTCACCCATGATAATGTTAATTCTAGTCATGTATATATAAACTGTTCTAGTCAAATACATGTCAGTCACGAAGCGTACACAACAGCGGGGTCTTTGTCTGGTGTGTTTGGACAAAAGCTATATTTTCCATACCAGGATCCAAATTTGAGGCAATCATTGAAGAATTGTGGTCGAAAACTATTCTTCAATGGATCCAAGGTTACCAAATGGACTGTGTTCATGCTGCGGGAAAAAGCTACGGTCCTATGCCAACCACAACTTTGATCCAGTATTGCCAGAGTTCCCAGAATATTCGAGCTTGAAGTTCTTCAGCCCAATACGAGGCACTGAAAAGTGCTTGTGCTTTTTGTGCTCCTGTAGACCTGCGGTATCACCTAGAGAAGGCGTGCGCGCAAGGCTTCAAGTATGCAATATGGCACTAGAGCAGAGGCCATTGTAGTAGGGACCAAGCAGCACTGATAATGAAAAAAGTTCTTTAATCCCTGCATGTAACGTGACTAACCAAGCTTTGCAAATAGCAGTCTGATTGGAATTAATGGGACACAAAATAGTAGATATGAAAGTCGCGCCATAAAAAGACCGCCAAATTGATGGGCAAGGGTTGAATTGGTAACTGATGATTGAAGACCCAAACCTAAAACTCATTGGGAACAATTGTTTGTCCTTAAACATTGCAGAGGTTGGCAAATCCATTTTCTTCAATAAATGCACCCATAACCCAGCAGCCCACAAAGATCAGCTAGCAGCCTTTTCAGCTTTTTCTTTCAACATATTTAACAAATATCCTTTCTAACCTAATAATAAATTTGAAGTTATGCTAAAAAAAATCTGTATCATCAATATCCTCATGTGATTAGCAAAATTCAATGTAGAATATATCACTATTTATGGGCACCCTGTCCTTCTGCCCTCGCAAATCGTGAGAGATTTCTTGCCTATAGTATTCGATAGAAGGCTTGCGCGCACGCAGAAGATTTGATTCGCAGACTATCGATTGATGAGTGAAAAGGCTTTTTGTGAAAGGTAAATATTTGAATAAAAATGATTCAAGTCAGCTTGTATTGTAAAAGCCGATCTTTCTTACAGATTAGTGGAAACCTTATATTTAGGCCTGATCGTCTGGAGATGGACCATTTCAAGAGCTCTGGGGTGAAGAGAACCTTCATATTGGCCATTGCTCCATTAAAAGAAACTTACGACAATATCAAATTGATGTTGGCGCATTTAGATATGTCTCTCCCAGAAGATCTTGAAGAAGTATACTTGTAGGATTTGAGATGTTTCATTCTGGTTTGCGGAATGGGAAACCATCGAAATACCTATCCTTGCTTGTTCTGCTTTTGGGTAAACGGAGTTTAGAATGCGATACCATATGAAAAGAGGGCATTAGGAAGCCTTGACAGCAACTACGTGAGGTTCTTCAACACACCAAATGGAAAAAGCAAAGCACTGCAATTCAGTTCAACGCCCCCAATCATTATGGAACACAGACCTCATTCTATCAACCTCCTTTGTGGGATATTGTGCAATCCCGTGGCTCCATATTTGCCTTGGGGTCATCAATTATGCGTACAAACATCTAGTGAAAGCCGTTCCAGAGGCCGTGCAATGGCCTAAATCACTTGACCTTCGCGAGGAACGATATCACGGAAGTGGATTTGAGGGCAATGAATGTCAACGGCTCTTAAAACACACCAACCTCTTGATACAGATTAGTGTCGAGACGGGCAAAGAGTTGCAAGGGCAGCCATTCGTGTACGTCTTTCAATCCTTTCGTGCTCTAAACTCTGTTTATTCTCAGGAAAGAGTAGACATTGCAGAATTGGACAAAAAGATCAAAACGTTTAAGAATGCGTGGAAAGAGGCTGGATTGACCTTAACACCAAAAGTCCATATGATAGTTGATCATCTCTTGAAATTCGTGGAAATAAAAGGGGCCACAAGGATGGAGCTATTTGCGGAACAGGCCCACGAAAGCCTCCACGCAGAATTCGTGAAGGTCTGGGAAAAATATTCCGTCAAGGAACTTTCAAATCCCAATTACAAGATTCGATTGCTGCAATGCGTGCTGGATTTCAATGGATCTCATGCTTCCTGATATGTTACGATTTGTTTCTCTCTTAATCTGGAATTGCATTTCTTGCTTCCGTTATTACTTCATATCTGAGTAGAGACTATGGCCAACATACTTGGAGATCAGTTCTCTAGTGTGTTTTCAACTCCACTGAGTTTAAGAGCAACAGTCCATTGCCCTATTGTTGATGAGTTTGTTGGGACTGGCAAGGCTTGTCGAGTTGAGCATTTAGATGATCTTGTAGTCACAGATCAGGATGCTTTAGAGGCCATCAAGGACTTGAGGTTTTCAAATTCTCCCTGTCCTGATGGTGTGACATTTCAGTTTCCGATGAGATGCTCACAGGTTCTTGCTCCTGTTCTCTCGTACTTGATGCGTTACATCTTGGATCAGGGCAAGTTTCCATCTTCACTAAAATTAGCTCACGTTGTTCCAATTTTTAAAGGGGGAGATAAGTCGCTCCCCAGTCATTACAGGCCGATTTCTCTCACTTCGAATATTGCGAAGGTGTTTGAGAAGATCATGAAGTTCAAACTTTTTGAATTTCTTGATATCCATGAAGTCCTTCTTCCTAGCCAGCATGGGTTCCGAGCACATTTTAGCACGGTTAGCCAACTGATTGAGCATATAGAGCAGGTTATTGAGGGACTGGAGAGCCATGCATCAGTCGATGTAGTTTATCTCGACTTTGCCAAGGCCTTTGACAAGATAGATCATGGCCTTTTAGTTAACAGGCTCCATGAAATTGGGATCCAAGGCATGGTTCTCAATTGGCTAAGAAGTTTCATTTGTGGTAGGAAACAATTAGTTAAGGTTGAGGGATCGCTTAGTGACATACATGATGTCAAATTGGGTGTCCCTCAGGGCTCCATTTTTGTTCCTTTCCTTTTCATTATCCTCATTGCTCCACTTCAGATCATGGCCTTTTGCTTAAAAGACTTCATGACATTTGGATCCAAAGCAAGGTTCCCAATTGGATAAGGAATTTCATTTATGATAGGAAGCAAATCGTTAAGGTCTAGGGATCCCTTAGTGACATACATGATGTCAAGGTGGGTGTTTCCCAGGGTCCCATCCTTGAGCCTCTCCTTTTTATAATATTCGTTGCCCCGCTTCAAAAGCTTAGTATTACTGCCAGTCTCTCTTTGTATGCTGACGATACAAAGTTCGTTTCTGGTAGGAATGGCCAAGATTCCACTAGCCTTGCAAAGGACCTAGACATAATCTATTCTTGGGTTACTAAGAGTAATATGGCCCTGAACGGAATGAAATTCCGCTCAATGACCTTCGGGTCAACTCCTTTGAATACTCCACTTGTAGATAATGGAGGTAAAGATATTGAGCAGGTCTCATCTATGAAAGATGTAGATGTAGTCCTCCAAAATAATGGAAAGTTCGTTCAGCATATCCCGTTGAAAGTTGGTAAAGCTTTTCAAATGTGTGGTTGCATACATCGCACGTTTAAGTTGCCAGATATTATCACGATGCTGGCTGGCTCTGTACAAGTCGATTGTTCAGCCACATCTTGAATATGCTTCACCCATTTGGGCTCCAATGAGTTCAGCAGGTTTGAAAACGGGTCGCAAAAGTCCAAAGATGTTTCACTAGGAACATCACAGGGATGAGAGAGCTCTCCTATTGGGAGAGACTAAAAAAGTTGGGACTGTACAGTGTTCAGAGAATTACGAAAGGTATCTGATACTGTAGGTCTTCAAAAGCATCCATGAGCTTTGTCCCCACCCAGGATTTAGGGTCAATTCTAGTGACCGTCGAGGCTTAATGTGCGTTTTGAGAGCACCTTCAAGTCCTCGAGAATCCAGGCTAGTTCGAACAATGAAGTCCACATCTCTTCTTTCTCGAGCTCCTTCATTGTTTAATTTGCTTCCCGCTAATATTCGTAGGGAATGCGTAGGCCTTGTTGATCCGGTTGCATCTTTCAAGTCAGACTTGGACAAATTTTCAAGATAGCATACCAGATCAACCCTACATTCAAGGACTAGCTCGGTCTGCCAACTCAAATTCGTTGGTAGACCAAATATCATATAAAGATTGAAAGGTAATAAATAGACGAACTAAAACCTTTCATTTTAATAGTACTGGGGATTACATTCCCTCGTGCGGTTAGAAAAGCCCGTGAAAAACCAAACCAAAAAAAAGACTTATCTCAAGCTGCAATCGGACGAAAGGAACAAAAATGTCTGAGGAATATACATCCCAAGTGGACGTAGTTGTGCGAGCTCATTTTTTTGTCCGTTATAATATAGGATAACCCACCAAGGACTCGAATGAGACCTTCAGATGTCTTGGCAGAGGTGGCCTTGCTACACAAAGTCAAGGCCAAGATCATTGTGGATCAGAAAAAGCCATTGCGTTGGAAGACTCCTGAGCTGGAGGCGGGCCTGAAGACTATCAGGAGCGCAATTTGCGACCATTTGGGCCAAAAGAACTATTCCCGCACCCCCAAGCACCTTCTCTTCGAAGCCATGAAGTCCAGGAGGCTCAATCTTATTGTTCGACTATTGGTTTGTCCAAAGAATTTGATATTCTTCTAGGCTCGAGATTTTATAAGGACAGGTGTATCTCGGACTCAATATCCTCCTTTCCCTTAAAGTCATTAAACAAGAAGCAACTAGGGCCACAATGAAAACTACATGGTTGGACAACAACAAAAGCTTGCAATTTATTTGATCCATGAAATGTATAATAAATCTGGAATGAAAAAAAATCATGTGAAATGAAGACCTCTTCATCCGGTGAGGTCATTATGAAAGTCGTTCATACTGGCAAGTTTACGATGGGGATACATGGGATTGGATGTTTGTTTGACAACATACCTGGCCCAAGTCTTGTCAAACTCGGAGTGGAGACTCTCATGCGCCTGCTCAGCGCACAATTCCATGTTCCTACCACCTCTAGATTTGACGAATGGAATCAAGTGATCCAGAATGAGATATACCTTGATTGTCAAGGACATATCCCTCTCCTGCCAAGCCATTCCAAACTTGCGAACACATTCATCAAGGTTAGGAATATCTACAACTATTACTATTGTATTGTATATAACTATACAACTAATTTATTGCAGTATTCCAAGTTCGGCTTGTGGAATGATTGGAACACTTGCATGAACCTTCCACCCTTGGTTTCTTGACTCTCTTCTTTCAATATTTCAAACTATGTCAAACTTTTGACATTATGGAGCAATTTCTGGCACTCATTGCCCTCAAATCCAGAACATGGTATGTTCTTCACGTAAATGGAGCCGTTTGGGCCACAATGTGGTTTGGGGAATCTGTTTGATCATCTAAGAGTAGCAATCGTTCACCGTTCTTAGGTGAATGTAAAGCTAAGGAAGAGTACATACTTGGAGGATTGATATGAGCGGGTCCTTGTACTTGAGAAGGATGGGCTCAAGTTGAATGGAATTGAAGTTCTTGGGCTTGGCATCGAGGGTGGAAGAGAACTGCTAGAAATTTCTCATTAGGGAACCCAAGGTTCGCTCCTTATAAATCGTTCTTGAAGTATGGATTTGAAAAATCCTTGTGAATCTTTGCAGAAGACGAACGGAAATTGAACCCCATCTAAAGGAGCTGTCTCTTCTACAACATCAAACCACTTAGCGAATGTCCTATTGGCCATGGTTGGTGCGTCCTTGGAGCCGGACTCCACGGGACCTGATCTTCGGATCTTACAATCAAAGTTTTGAGCCGCATTACCACTGACACCCCCTCACAGTTTTGGCTCGCTTCAGAGCTTTGAGAGGAACAATCTTTTCACTTTTCTTGATGATTTTTTCTTCCGCCTTTTCAAAGGTCCAATGCCCACATTTCAGTATGTTGAGCAAATGAAGCGCCAAATGCATTTCGCATATCCTCGAGGAGGTCGGAACCTGGTCATGGCAGAATACTCGTTCGCAGGTAGTTCCGTTAGAATACGGGCAAAGTCCAGTTTTTAATAAGCGCGTAGTTTCAGTGAGCAATTGCTCATTAGGTAGGCGATAATCTTTCACAGAGTAATCTTGCACGAGGTAATTGGGCCCCAATCCCTCAAACTTGGCATTCGTGATAAGGAGCAAGCAAGCTTT
>NC_081447.1:11254158-11254314 GCF_007210705.1 Tigriopus californicus | reverse complement strand
CTCAAGCAAAAAAAATATTTGCCACACATAATACATAACTAACTCCCAAAAAAACAAAGTCTCCACCTACAAGGAATGTGACCTTGGCCGAATGATTACGAGTTCCATTTTTGTAGAAAGGAAACTAATCTAAAAAACCAATGAAGTTTTATCACA
>NC_081447.1:11254046-11254132 GCF_007210705.1 Tigriopus californicus | reverse complement strand
AAACTAATCTAAAAAACCAATGAAGTTTTATCACAACCAAAACTCCGTTTTAAATACAATCAAATGATGGACTTAGGCTTTATGAT
>NC_081447.1:11146976-11254010 GCF_007210705.1 Tigriopus californicus | reverse complement strand
ACGATCAAACGATGGATTTAGGCTTTATGATTATAGCTCACAAATTCAAATTCATGAGGTCGACAAATAGTTGGTGGTCGACGCAACAAAATAACGAATTTAAACTAATTGATCATTGCCTAGTACACATTGAATCATTGAATGGTTTTGGTAACACTCTCCTTCCAACTTTCACTTCTCCGGAGCCAAGCCTAGCCACTCCTCCAAGAACTCTTCAGCCTCGCCCTCCATTCTTCCTTCTTCCCACCAGCATGGATGGAGTCAGCCATCATCCTCATCCATAAGAAGGGGCCCAGGAACATTCCAAACATCCATCGGACACCCGCCCTGGAGAACCCCTTCTTGAAGATGATACTCACCCTCTTAGGTGCCCGCTTCTACGGATTGGCCGAGGATAGGGATCTCCTTCCCAAGTTCCAATTCGGTTTCCGGAGAAGCCGCTCAACCACCACGGCAGCTACTCTCTTCTATGAAATTGTGCACCCAAACATCAGCATTAAGAGGAGAGTGTATGGATGCTTTGTCTATTTCTCCAAAGCATTCGACGGGGTGGACCAAACGCGGTAATTCCACAATCTCCAATTTTCCTCTACGGCCTACACCTTTGGCTTCCCAACTCCGCCCAATCCGCCCTCAAATCCGCCGATGCCACATTCACCAAATTCCTCAGGCGATACTTGTGCGTGCCCTAATATGCCAACAATGCATGGACACATTTTTTATGCGAAACCGAGCCCCTCTCTATCGGGCTGGCAAGGTTAGTGTCCAACAGTTTTGGAAACCTCTCCTTTCCGCAGTTGATGTCTATTTTCAAAATACATTTTCCTGTCTGTATAATGTTTATACACCATATTTCCTTTACATTTTTACGCCATGACATGACTAAGAGTCGCAATATAGGTATTATTATAAAATTCTTTTGATTTGCTTGCTTACCCTTGGTCTTATCCCAGTTGTTGAATTTTCACACCTGAGATGGTTTGGAAACGGAATAGGATATGCCGAAGTGATCTCCAGTTTATTTTCATATGAAGGCTCTGAACCGTGATTGACAATTGTCATCGTCACTTCGAGACCTTTGCCCGTACCGGCCACCACTCTGTTGATATCATTGGGTTTGCTCAACTCAACAGAACATTTACAAACGTTGTCCTCACAGCCTTTACAGAACAAAGGTCAGAAACATGTGAGACGTGACGAAAGTATTAATATTACTCACCTGTCTGCAGGGGTACTTCGAATGACATGGTTTCCAGTAGATCATTGAGTGGGTCTTTGATGGGGACGTGGAATCCTTTCGGAGCACTGGGATCAAGGTCCCAGTTCACGAAGCATTTGAAAAAGATTGGACGGGGCGTGGAGTGATCATCCAACCCAAAATCTTTCTGCAGTGACTGGACGCGGAATGATGCTTCCGCTTGTTGGACACGATTCAACTCAATCGTGGCATTATTCTTCAGCACTTCAATCCGGTCGTCTGCAAAATTCAGCCAAATTTGGGCTCTCCAAATTGATGTTGGGACCTGATTTACGGTTGCAATCACTCTGATCATAAAAACTAGAAAGAAAACGAGATCAAAGTCAAAACAATGATCATTCAAGTGACGTTGTTAACTCACAATTATCTTTGGGATTGACCTTGGTTGGCGCCACAAACGAGGATCTGGGTGCGATTCGTTCCACTTTCAAGCTTCTCAAGAGAACTGTGTGTCTTGAGCCTCTGGATCCAATGATCAGATCAGGGCTGCCATTACCATCCACGTCCTGATTGGCATTCGCACTAAAGCCGAAATTGGCCATGTTTAACCTCGGAAAGTCGGCTGGAGTCAACTTTTGAGAGATGTCTGAAATGGTTGGAAATAGTCAAAATATTGAGCGCAGGTTCATAAACGCTCGAAAAGGCTGTGAATCTCACCTGAGAAAACGAAGCTCCTGCTTCCCCTATACACATAAATAGCTCCAGCTCCATCATTTTCGTAGGGTGCCCCTACAGCAAAGTCCTCCAAACCATCTCCATCCAAGTTTCCAAGACTGGCCAAAGTGGCCCCAAATCTAGCTCCACTCTCTACTTTTCTCGGCAGATCTTGGTTCATGAGGTCCATGGTGGTGACGTGACCCCGAACATTAGTCTTATAGACATACACATTGCCCGCCTCTCCTTGCTAGTATTTAATAAAATATATAATAGAGGACGTATTTCTTCGTTCATTCTAAACAATGCGTGTTCCAAGTGAATCTGAATACAGTGAAGTCTTTATTTTTAACTTACCTCACGTTTTGTTGTAAAAAGAGGAGCACCCACCACCAAGTCATCAAAGCCATCTCCATTCAAGTCCAATGTGCACAACGTTTGTCCGAATCGGGAGCCTAATTGGAACCCCTCCAAAGAAAAGCCCTGTTTGTCAAATCGCACTTTATCAGAGCGGGTGTTTTGTGGGCTTAGACAATCTGGACACACAAAAACAGCGCCTCGCATCATAATCGCCTTGGGTGCACCAACTGCGTAATGGTTTGGTCCAAAATCGTAATAGTATCTCCCTAAAAACATTTTCTGACTTAAAAGGTGACAAGCCTTTTGATTATTTATTTTTATTCATCATTACCTCTGACTATGGCTGATCCTGCCAAGTCATAAGTATGTGGGTCTCCCAAATTAGATAAGGTGACTCTTGACCAAGGGCTCTCCTTGGCACGAGGTATAAAGAATGGAGAGGCTCGAACAATGGAGCCAACAGTTCTTTCCAATTTCCAATTGAAATCTAGAAAAACCATTGATGTATGTACTTATCTCTTGCTACCGGTTGGATTGATCTCACCTCTGGTTCTGGCCATTGGTGCCCCAATCACCAGGCTATCGTCCTCGGACATGGTGAGTTCATGTCCCATTATGGTTAACAAACCATAGTCAGAGAATTCCAACAATTTTCTATCAAAGCGGAAATACTCTCGAAGGGAGTTATTTCGATCTTCGGTAAATCGGTAACAGGTTCCAAGTGAATTGTAGGGGTTTAGGTATCGATCTGACCCTTGTCTCGGTGCGCAAGTGAAGAGTTCTCCTTGTCGCGAAGTGGTCATTGACGCTCCCAGGAAATCTGCGGTTTTGTGACTCAGATCTGGCAATGAAGATCCATTCATTTTTTTAAGGATTGATGTTGCCTCTCAACTATGGAAAATGTCTGCAAACCTACTATCATTGATTTGAGTGCAGCTTAAGTTGTTAGTCTCTCCCAATGGTGATCTGGCTTGGAATGGGCATTTGAAGACGCCACCACTCGTGTCATATCGAGGTGCCCCAATGAAGGCCACATCCCGGCCCAAGGCCACGCTGTGACCGAATAAGCTGGTCTTTGCGTTAACATTGGAAGGGGGGCTGAAGGCGAACCAGCTTTGGGTGTCAATATTGAAGGACACACTTAATTGCAAGTCAAGGAATAGCAAACCTACAATGACATGCATCTTGAAGTTAGCACGCTCTACTGTTAGTACTTCTGCATGCCTTATTTGAATGTCGGATGTTATGATAAGCTCATTAAAATATGCATGATTCGTATATAAATGGTTGGGAAGTCTCTTTCTTTGATAAGTAAGGCTCGGAAATATACATTTACAAATGAATATATTCTGATACGTGGAGAGTTGCTTCGTTATACTGATAATGTGTTACTAATCGGTCTATTTGTTTCAATGAATGCAGAATACCATCAAGGTGTGTGTGGCGGGAGGGGGTTGAGGGGGGGAGAGTTTCAACAAGCCAAAAAAATGCTGGAAAGAATTTAATCTCCGGTATAATCAAAATGAATGATTATGATACGTCCAATTGTTGTCACTTATTGTTTATTGTTTAAAGCCACTCAAAAGCAATGTTTTGCAAGAGTTTTGGCACAAAAGAGGAAATGAAATGAAGAAACGAAGGTTAGGGTAGAGATAATATAAGTGGAAGAAAAAGTAAATAATAGCTGACACCAAAATTCAAGTTTACCCTCCAAAAAGTGGTATAGCACCGAGCCCAATGAATGTCACACACATACAAAAAGGCAAACATTAGTAATGGAAAAGTATACATCAAGTGCTCTTGGTAGCAATCAAGTTCTTGAAGGCATAAGGAGTTTTTGATAGCCGAATCACTTGGGGAAGAGCATTCCAATGATGCACCACACGAATGAAAAAGGAATTGCGTCGTGATGAAGTCCTGGCTTCCGGGCTTCAGGACCTGTTGTTCAAAAAGGCACCTAATGGCCCTGATGGAAACGTCATTGACTAGGAGGGTGACACAATTAACTATTCATTGATCAGGAACTTTAGTCAAAAACTCGTTCAAGTTGGACTTTAATCCTGCTACTGGATAAACACCTACCTACTCCCTACAAATATTTGAGGGCAGAAAATTGAACAATGAAGGATCCAAGGGAATTACGAAGGGAGTTGGACTTCATAAGCCTGGATTCTCGAAGATTTGAAGGTGCTCTCAAAACTTACGTTAAGCCTCAGCAGTCACTGCAATTGACTATAGTTCCAGGGGAGCGACTTATCTCCCCCTTTAAAAATTGGAACAACGTGAGCTAACTTCAGAGAAGTGGGGAAACTTGCCCTGGTCCAAGATGCAACGCATCAAGTACGAGAAAACAGGAGCAAGTACCAGTGAACGTCTCATCAGAAATTGAAATGTCACACCATCAGGACAGGGAGAATTTGAAAGCCTCAAGTCCTTGATGGCCGCTAAGATATCTTGATATGTGACTGCAAGATCATCTAAATGCTCAACTTGACTAACCTTGTCAATCTCAACAGACTCATCATCAGAGCAATGAGCTGTTGCTCAATGGAGGCCTTAATCCTACCTTGGATCAACTCCAACTTTCTTTGAAGGCAGGCCACAACTACTGGATTCAAATTGTTCTGGAGCCTTTTTGCTAGTTTGCAACTCTTTTTGAGTTGTCTCTTTTTTACTTGCACTAGGCCTAAAAATTGTAGCTTTTGCCACCAAGCTAGATGCAAGCGCTCTCTGGCGTCACGGACCATTTTTCCCTATAGGTGCCGGGCTAGATATTAGCCGTTAGTGCTGAAGCAAGCCCTTCAATTTTCTGGGCTCAATACCGTTACTTTTCAGAACTATTAACTCGTTGCCGTTATCTTTTAGAAAAAGTAACGCATTACCGTTACCAATACCGGTATTTTTGAAGAAATATGACATGAAATGACAAATACTCATACATGGGGGTACAAGGGTACAGCGATACAAGGGTTCGAGGATAAGGGGTAGTTTGGTTTTAATCATTTTCACTTTTACTAAACGTTTTGAAGCATATTTCATTTTTTTAAGGTTTGGAAAGTTAACTTAAGGCAAATATTCCATTGGTATGACGCGAGGAAAATCAGGGTTAAATTTTGAGGCTAACTTATGGGTTTCCATCATGCAACCAGTAATGCTAGACGTCATAGAAAATGTAAATTGATAACACTAGTCGCAACCTCCCATGATTATTCGTTTGATCCCATCAGTAGCAAATACGTCACTGCATTTGAAACGGAATTTTTAAAAAAACATCGGGAAGGAAATTTTTGCACATTTTTTCTTTTATTCGTTTAAAAAAGAAAAATTAATAAGTGTAACGGGAGGGCAAAAAAAACGGGTCTTAACCGATACCATACCGTTACATTTTCAGAAAAGTAAGGCATTACCGTTAGCGTTACTTAAAAAGTAATGAGTAACTTATACCCTGAAAGTGGATAATCTTCTATTAATTGTTATGAAAAAAAGTGCACTGTTCCATGAAACTACTGATTGACATGCTTCATTAACTGAAAAAGTATTAATACTAGTGGCCTCCGAGTGGCTACTTTGTACATTCAAATGGCCTCCAAATGGCTACTTCTGTCCCCGATCTCTTCAAATTGAAGCACTTACCTTGCAAACAACGGGGTTTGAACCCAAGCCACGTGGATACACTTGGAAGGCTCTTGGACTTTTCGCGCTGCCTCTTAATCTGCTTTCCATTTTCTAAGTAGACACTATTTAGACTCCATATCGTGTACTTTTATGAATGATAGTAATAAAAGAAACAAAAATATGTCATCTTCGTTATTTTAGACCATCATACATCTAGTTATCATCTGATGCACGCAAAGTTATTCACCCCCAATTTATTCCCTGCGCTGCTCCGACTGAACTCATCCACAAAAAAGAAAAAAGAGCTGATGAGAGAAAAATATCTTGTAAGTGAACGAAATCGAAGTCGCGTACAAGGAAGTAAAAGGGGCCATAGAAAGCCACCCACCGACCGGAGTACCCCAACTCTAATCCCAGGCAGGGAGTTCTTGCCTTCGCATCATCAGTACATTTCCAGCTCCCATCCATTCTGTATGTAGCATTCACGATCTGATCTGTACTACACAATCTCATTGGGCCAGGGGATACAGACCTGCTCCAGCAGCATTTCAAGTGCGTGTTCACGTGCACGTTTTAGAGGAGCTCAGAATCTAATCCCAAGTGCGCCAAGGCATACAGAAGTATGCTCTCAATTCAGGTAACTACGCGTACGATGAGCCAGGGCATTGAGAACACCATTGTGCGCACATACTCCAAGCTCATCTGGGCCTCAAGGCGGTGTGACACTGTACTTTGAGGGTGAATACCAAAGGACATCTAACACTAACAGGGGAGGACCACACGGATGGGCGCAATCAATTTATACACCCTCTTGTGGTCATTCTCCACTTACACAAGTTGATATTCGTGACTAGAATTTGCTACTCTCGTGGTGTCTTGGACAGAATTCATCAAGCTCTTGTCTCGACCAAGATAAAACGGACGAAAAAACTCAGATCCAGTTTGAGAGTGCTTGTAAATGAGTTGATTGGTCAAGTGACAACATGTCAGAGGACAAGATTGATCAGGTCCACGCCGCAGTGGGACAATTCGGGAAATGGCAAGCCATGCTCATTTCCGTGGTGGCCACAGCGGTTAGCACGCCAACGGCTTGGCACATCTTGGTAAGGACCACTTGTTCATGGCAATGGAACAGCTGATTCGATGAGCACAATTTCCACGCACAGAAAGTGGAGTGATGATGATGATGATGATGATGATGATGATGATGATGATGATGATGATGATGATGATGATGATGATGATGATGATGATGATGATGATGATGATGATGATGATGATGATGATGATAGATTCCGTTTTACCTACTATGTATTGTCCGCCCACGGAGTCACGGTTGTGTTAAGAATTGGAAAGCTATATTACAGATGCTGCGAACAATTTAGTTGGTTAATTCTGTGTCTGTTGTATGCCGGTAGTGTTTGTATGGGCAATATAAACAGTTTTTCAATATTTTGTATGTTGAGGCAGAAATTAGAAGCTGATAATGAATACTTTTTTTCTCATTGAAACGTAAGCGTACGTGGCACGTGATTAATGAAAACGGCTGTGGAATTTGACATCCTCTTTTGGTATTTTAGGCTCAGGGTTTCTTGTCCAAGACTCCTGACTTTACGTGCGATATCCAAAACCAATCCGGAGCTTTCTCTTCGATAGAGGAGTGGAATAAATTCAGCAGTCCCTTGGGAGTCGTGAGTGCGGATTTCAATGGGCATTAGAGCCTTCAAGAAGACCGACCCCTGGGTATTTTCCACATTGCAGAATGAAGATGGACGTCAAAGCACGGAACGGGAAATATGCCAAATATACAATTTCAACTACGATCAACTTGATAGCGAGCAAGTTCAAACTCTTGATCTGGCCAAGGAGCCCTATTTGAATTTGACGGGTTGTCCCAGCTTTTGGTATAACACCACTGTTCGAACCATTGTGACTGACGTGAGGTCCAGTTATTACTTCAATCTACGTAGATGGATGTGCCTGCACAAACTGTCCCCTATTGTTTTTAGTTCGATTTGGTTTGTGAGAGGAAATATCTCGTGACCTTGGCCCAATCAGTCTTTATGATCGGACTAACCTGTGGGTGTGTCGTAGCCGGACATGTATCGGACAAGTAGGAATATTACACGGCCACAATTAACATGTGAATCAGTGAATAACCCTCCTAATTTTACTCATATTCAGGATCGGAAGACTGAAAGCCATATCCTTGTTTGGGGCCTTGCTGTTCATCTCGGACTTGGCCAATGTGTTCTCAATCAATATTTATATGTACCTTTGTATGAGATTCTGCATGGGGTTCACTTTGATTGCCGCTAGCTCTGCGTTTAACACCTACTGTGAGACCAAACAGGGCGTTGTCCATTGATCAAACGAGCTTATAACAAGGTGAATTTCTTTCATTACCATAGGTATTGAACTATTGGGCGGCAAATGGGTGACCATCATCGGCGTAGGAAAAGGCGTGTTTTGGACCATAGGTTACATCACAACGCCCCTTTTGGCCTACTACATTCAAGACTGGATCTACTTGCAATCAGTCATCAGTGTGGGAGCCTTGTCCATGGCTGTGGTGTTCTTCTTCGTTCCGGAGAGTCCAAAGTGGTTTCTAGCCGTTGGGAAATTGGACCAAGCAGAACGCGCTCTGAGACAAGGAGCCAATATCAATGGCTTGGTTTGGAAAGAGGATACAGTTCTTTTTAGAACATCCAAGGACGATGTGAGGAGGCAGAGTTTCTGAAAAGGTCCAGCAAAGGTACTAATGTAGAACTCTTACAGGAGAAGGCGTCCATCTTTACTGGATTCTATCACCTTCTGGCCACGCCTAACATGAGAAAAAAGGCACTGATTCAGTTTTACTTGTGGTTCACTTGCTCATTGGTGTATTACGCCTTAACATTAAACGTTGGTACCCTTTTCCCCGGCAACACCTATATCAACTTCTTCATCTCCGGACTTATCGAGCTACCCGTCCTGCCCCTGGTCATTGTCATTCTTTTATATTTAGGCCGCAGGGGTCTCCTATCCCTTGGCTTACTCTTCTCGGCTATATTCATGGGCGTGACACTAGTGGTACCCGCTGGTAAGCGACCAATGTTCAATAAACGGTAACTAAATGCTCTTAACTGTACATACGTCCGTCCTCTCGTTTCAGGTACAGCCTCCATAGTTACGGGCCTCCTGGGCAAGTTCTGCATTACCGGTTGCTTCTTCACCCTGCACATGTTTGCCAATGAAATGTTCCCCACCGTAGTACGAAATACGGGTTACGGGGCCTCCAACATGTGCGCCAGATTTGCATCGATTTTAGCGCCCATTTTTGGACGGGAATTGGGACGGGATATCCCTTTAGTGGTCTTTGGTGTGCTCTCTCTAATTGGTTCAGTTCTGGTTCTTTTTCTACCAGAGACGAAGAACAAGAAACTACCCGATTCTTTGGAGGAAGGAGAGGAGTTCGGCAAGGTTCAAAAATTCTTTTCAATTTAATACGTTCATTTTTATTTTCAACTTTAATGATTGTTTACGGCGGAAGATCAATACACTCTATCTATACAACCTCTCGTAGAATGGTCAGTTTTCTAGTCAGTTTGATTGATTCTGTATGGCAATTAAAAGTCGAATAACCGCGAATCATCCGCCGTGAGAACGAAGGCGTTTTCATCTGTTTCATGAGACGTGCCATCGTGTTCGCGTATCATATGATGGAGATTCATGATATAACTAATGGCTCGTTGTAGCACCTTGACTTTGCTGACTCTCTTGCCCCTCTGAAATGAGATCTAGCCAATTAGTACCAGCAGATTATTGGCCGCGTGTGAGGGCAAAACCCCCTCTCTCTCTCTCGCTCTTTTTACCTTATTTTCGAAGGGAATACTTTTTCTCAGATTGACAAAGGCCAAATTGACAGCATGGACTCTTTTTCTTTCTCTGGCATTCCGTTTGGCCACTAAATGAGCCGGTTTCTCGGCGTGTGGGACGTGCTTATATGCAGACTTCTTCTTGGAGTGGCGCAGCTCGGATTCGGGCGATTTGGGCAATTTGGTAGATTTCCTCCTATGAGCTTTTCTTTGACTTGAATCGCTTGCATCTTGTCTCTTTGATTTGTGCATGGGAGTGGACGTGGAGACTTCTCCTAACAAGAGTTCAACTATTGATTGATCTCATACGTACTCAAGTCAGATGAAAGAGATTGATGGGCCTTACCATCTTGACTGGGAAAAGAATCATGTTCCTCGACTACCTTCACTGTTTCCATTGAATAGGTCACACATGCTTCCGGATATGACGCCACATTCCAATCCAGGTTCACTTGATCACGATTGGTCCCGACGTAATAGTCACCCTGACACACTGATTGAACCGGAAGTGGGTGCTCTTCGGGCGCGAATATATCTTGGCAAGCTATTTGAAGGCTATCTAGCTCTAGTCCAGTGTCCTGAGCTTGATCCATAGCGTTTGTTGTACAGCCCCGTTCTTGAAGGTCTAGGAAAGGTTCGGGTTCTCCATATGGCGTGTATTCGTTTGGGAAATCCGACGAAAAAGTTGTGGTGGTGGCCATGGTTGAGATGGCCAGGGTTGCAATAGGATTTGCCATGAGATTCTCCTCCACCAAATCCTCCACCTCCTCGTGGTACACTCACTCGGGGATCACTGACTGGCTGGATCCAGGAGATTCCCAACCCGCTCCTGTCCTCGGAAATTGATAATCAGATCGAATCAGGTTCGTGGTATCAGGCGTATTGCCCAAGTACGATATTCACAGACTTGTCAGCTCACCCACACTAGGAAAGTTAGCTTTTACCCACATATTTCAGGAACAACCACTCACCCTCCACGGCGTGGAGTGGTTCAAAAGTGAAAAAGGGTCCAAAATGACAACTTTTCCGGTACAGGATAAACACATTCATCCAAATCGGTTTGTTCTAAGAAACGTCAAAGTGACGAAATCATCTACTTTGTACAAACAAGGTCAGTTGAATCACCCGGTATTAATTACAAACTTTAAAAGGTAGGTCTATTGCTCTCTCAAACCATTTGTCTCTTGGCCCTCTTCCAGGTCGAATTGTGGTGCCATTGGGAGAGGGCGAGTGCGACTTCCCAACTTTGGCCGTGTTTGGAGCAGATGCCACCCGAGACAAAGGATTGATCCCATCAGGAGAAGATCTCTAGATGACACTCATCCAACATGCAAACAGTGGTATTCGGTTCTCATGAGGAGAACCACACAGAGGCACACAGAGGCAGAGGGACAGAGAGAAAGAGCCTCCAGGTGAGTGCCCGAGTCTCTCTCATACCCGGTGAGTGTGCGCTCTCAAGGGAAATTGAGTGATTAGGCTCGTTAACTGATAAGATCTTGTGGCACTCGTGGTTTAGAGGCCAAGCAGGTGGATCAGTTGTAATCAATCGCCTTCGACTGAAAGCCTTCACCTCAGAAACGTTGAGTATAGTCTCAGGGTTCTCCTTGGTTTAATTGCGGCCAAGATCCGCCAATTTAATCCAAAGTGTACGGGCGAATCCACGGGACCTGAAATGGTTTATGTCATTTTAGCTCGTTAAAACTTTGTTAAAGATACGTATCATGCGACGATTTCCCATCGTACCATTGGCTGACTGACCCTTCTAACACTTTCAAAATTTACTTTGGTCGCTTATTTGGACTGAGTTCATTTTTTTGAGAGGAAAACAAAGCGAATGAAAAATGACGAGCTACGTAAAGTGCAACATTTGACGGCGATTAAAACTGCATTTCCACCATTTCTCGGACCATGCCATTAAAATGCCTTTCATCTCTGTGCTTTTATAACCATGGCGACACTTCAGGAGAGATTAGCCTTGCATAGCTTTCTATCTTTCTGATTTGCTTTCCACGCACCCAACGAGACATCAAGCGGGTCATTGCTAAATAGCATAAGAGAATACTCGAGTATGTCAATATATTCGTAGTGTCCACCAGCTTGTGCTTCTCATCTTTTAATGTTGGCATCCCATGTCGAAGAACTAACCGTAGTTATTACTGCGATGGTATTCGAACTGGTGCTCACGGAATTGACTTGAAAATCCTCTTCTGGCATTTTAAGACTGGGATTTATGTAATTGTCACCTACTGATCTTGGAGAGTCGACAATCAGGCTTGGATTGTCAGCTCAAATTCCTCCATCCTACCACTCATGTCCAATGAAAAATTCGCACATTTTATGGTGAGAGGCCTTGGCGAATTTAGTGCTCTATTGGTTGTTAACGAGGCTCGTAATTCCCTGTGAAAAGATTTGGCTTGCGCGGCGAACGAAAAAGGTAGATATCGCCGGTTAGCTATGGCTTGACCTCGCATAATCCAGCCCTCTTTGCATCACTTGACACATCTCATAGACACAAGAAGAAAGAAACGAATTGCACCTCTCCATCTCTTTCAATAGAACTGATCATGATTTCCATTTTTCATCCCAGGGATCTATGCCAATCGAAGAGCATGAAAGGCACACACGTGACCATATTTTGACGTGAAGGCCAAGAGTCCCGTTAGCCACAATAATATTACCGTTGGATGTCCCATTACTTAGCTCAGTGAAGACACATTGCTTTTGATCACTTTCCATTTTGATGCATCCTCTTCAGCCTAGCAAAGACTGGATGATTTAGGAGGCATAAAGATTTGTTGTCTGTACGGAGGGCGATAAGCCATGAAGCTTCGTGATTTTGAAAATCAAATTGTGTGACAAGTCTCAAATATAGGACCTAATTTGAGCGCAATTATTGCCACTACCACCTGCCTCCTTGAGAAAACTTGATCGACGATTGTCGGGTGTTTTACGGTGCACGGTAAATGCCTTTTCTTCCCTCATTCGCGGCGCTCTTTAAAGAGTTAGTGCGGATATGGATTTGCATAATTGAATTTATCGTCTTCGCAATCTCCTTGGGGCCATTAGGAAAAGATCAGGACACGTAACAAATGGAAAACATGGACCGAAATCAAATCGTTGATGTAGTTAAGCATTGTTTTCCGGGGATTGATGATTGGTTGAAATATTGGTTTCAAACGATTTCTTGAATCCGCTGTATGCGAAGCACTGAATTTCCTGAAATCAAATTTACATTTTTTTCCGGAAGCATATTCAATTATTGGAACATCATTTGTCATTTTTTTAGCTGCATTACTCATCAGCTTTGGCCATTTAGATGTTAAATTAAACGGATTGATGATTAGCGAAATTAATCTCTGGCCTAACGGACGAACAATTAATAAACCTACCACATTTGGAAATCTCTGAACGTCGGGTTTGTGTCTCCACACCACACACGGATTTAGTCATGCAATATAATGATATGGGAGTGCAATTGCTTCAAGCCAGAAGATTGCCCATCAAAAAAAAAAGATCATATGCCGATTTTCTTGAAGTGCAACCCAGTGTTTCCCTCGTCTTCTTTCCACAAGCGTTGTTCAACGCCGAAGATCAGCAGCAATGATCTCGATCCTCAAAGTGCAGTCAAAGTCAGAGCTCCCAAAGTCGGTGGATCCTGACGCTCACGCGGATGAACAATCATAGGGTGGCCCGGGTCCTTCTAGCCGGCCAATCCACCGAACTAACTTCCTTCCAGGAGTGCTCACCACCGAAAGGGCCCCCTCCAACAGGTCTGCGTTTGTAACTGGAAGCTCGTCGTTGGCATGGCTTTGCTAGATTGAACGTCAGTCCATCAGTTGTTCGTGGTTGTAGTGCTCAACAACTGTAAGAACCAGGGAATTAAGTGAACCGGGCAAAGAAAACAGAAATGTCATCTTTGCTCCACTTGTAATGGTGAACATCTCGTCAAAGTGAGTTCCAAGTGCGATATCTGGGTGGTTGCTTAAAACGTTGCACAGTGGTTTCCAGCAAAGTGTTCCGTGTGCCATTCGAGTCAGTGATTGAGGGCCCCACGACAGTCAGGATCAAAGGAATCACGGTAAGAAGACAGGGAAGGGTTGAGGGATGGCCAGTGTTTACCGATTTTCAGGGGGTAATTTCCGGTTGGACAAAACTTAAAGCTCTCTCTTTCCGTCCCCCTCTGGCTCTTGTTCCTTCCACCCCAACATGTTTCGTTTGCCAAGTAACCCCATTGGAAGTCGCTTCTAGCTTCTAAAGTGCACTGGATTGCTCATGTATTATTTCCAGCTGCCAACTCAGGATGAAGGGTTCCTCAAGCGCAGGAAGACCTAAATCCTGGGAGCGGCGAGCAGGAAGTTGGATTGATTTCGCCCCCGATTTTTCTGGTGGGTTACTTGAGACATCTTTTTCCATTATGCTCAAAGGGTTTTCAGGAGATGGGACAGTAGGTTGTGAATGAGGCAACTTAGGGTAGGCGGAGACAGTGTTGAATCTTGTATAATGAGACATGCAAATGAAGGCGTGAAGCATCTCTCTCGAACAATTTCCTGGAATAAGAAAAAAGAGGCAGGACCTGTTTCCGACCCTTGAGCGACGCCAGTCGATTTCCAGCTCAAGATACTTGGTCCTTCTTCCGTTAGGAAAGACAATCAATGAGCCAGTATTGGGTTCAATTCTAGAATGATTGGATGGAGGGTGGTTAAAGGGGCCTATGCTTTGGTCTTAAAATCGACTACCATCCAATTTGTGAGGCGGTTTCGTTCCCAGGAAGAGACGAGTGAAACACATGTTGCTACACTTTATTGCATAAATTTTGATGGATCCTGGGAGAATGAACGAATCAGTCACGATGTGGCGAAAAGAGGTGTCACCTTTCGGAGAACCACTCTATATGTTATTTCTCTCCCAGCACCAAGAAGTGTAACGTGCCATAGTTTGCTTGATTTTAGAATGGAAGCAAAATCAATAGGTCGAAGCTAGCTTGCTGGCTTGTCTTTGGAGTGAAAATACCAGTGCCAAAACAATTAATCCAACCTGAATCCATGTTTCCTGCTCACAAATACCAATTGGAAGTTTCGGGGTGCAATCTATAGATTGCTCCAGTGGAAGCCGTCGAGATGATGAAGAAAACGCAATGAAGATGATGGAAATGATGATGATGATGATGAGCCTGATGGTTACTAACGTGCCAGAATTGAACATTAATGGTTTGGGGCCAACGAAAGCCGTCTTTTTCGGATTAATTTTTTCACTTTCTGAGCAAGAAGCAAAAATACGTGAAAGTTAGAGGCCCAGTGCCTCCTCTCTCATTCCCCAAATCACATATGTCATATAGAACATTTCCTTCAATCGCTTCCAACGACCCAAAGAAAGAAGGAGAGAGATAGAGAGAGGGAGGGAAAGAAAAAGAAAAAGCGAGAAACAAGCTCTGTGCGAGATCAATGCGACTTCGGCAAACATTGCATCCGGATCTCTCCTCCAATCCTGAATAGCTTCATTGTACAACTATGTACTAGTGGCTTGCCAGAGCCTCGGAAACCTGCCCATACGCAACCGGTAATTTCTCTCTTCAAAGAAGACCCAACTCAATCACTGTTCGTACGCATGCTGCCTCATCAAATTGTGTGAGTTAGGCAGGATAAAACTCGTTTCTGCTTCTGTTTCCTATCCTCATTTTTTTAAAGTCTGGAGGAGTTGGCGATGGTAGAGGGGGAGGAGGAGGAGGAGGAGGAGAAGCTAGCGAAGGAAGGAAGGCCTCTCTGTTGCGCGATGATGACGATGATGAGCAACTGAAACCACTTTCTACTTCTGCGCGTTCCGTTAAGGGCCTGTTTCACCCTAGCAACTCAGTGCACTAACACCGTATACTAACCGTGTGCTTAATTGTTAACATTTGGACACTATGAATGTGAAAATATATATGTACGTGCATATCAATAACGAGGAAATTGATTACGTTATAATTAACTCTGACAATTGTGGTGAGTAGGAGTAATTGATTTTCTCCCAAAAGGGTTAACCTGTTTCTCTGAAAATGATTCACTTATCATTGAAAGGAACCCCAGCTGAAACTTCTTTCGTTAAAATCACTGATCCATATGGCGTACACACTACACTCTAAGGTGCATAATGAAACAGAAATCAACTCATAGACCTGCTTGCCTCTGAAAAGGTGGCAGTCATCTAGTAGTGTGTGAAGGCCCTAATCAGAGTCTGCTTCATGAGGAGCAAAGGATTCATTCACTCATGAGCAAGAACATTGCAATTAAATGCGATGAGAACGAGGAATCTTGCGTGTTTTCTTTTGTGCCATGCCCTTCATTTGGTTGCCTTTCACTCTCGCCTCCATCTACAGTACAACTTTGTCAGACTTCCTTCCAACCCATGCCGCCCTTCCCGCGTTACCACGTTCATTGGCTGTAGTTGAATGTTTTGTTGGATCTGTAATTAGATTTTTACAAGGAAATTACGAGACGTTGATGGGCAAATGTACGCTTGCAATTTCTTCCAAACACTGTCAACCATCCAGGACAGGAAGGAAAGAGAAAGAGAAGTCAAAAAAATCACGAGGAGGAGGAAGAGGATGGTCTTTCCAATTAGACACACACCCTGGAAAAGTACACAAATGCACACACTGCTTGGGAGGGGGGGGGGATGACCTCTAGGCATGAGACGACATTGGCGGCACATCTGAAATTAATTGGCTAGTCTTGACAAAATCCCGAAATAGTCTGAGTCTAAAGAGAGCTTTTGTTTTATTTGTCTCTGGTTTATCGGCCCTCGAATTTATGCTCTGGCTACATCGAATCTATTTGATCCGCCTGCGATTTATCTGATTATTCCTTCTTGAGTCATCGCCGGGACGAAATTAGATTCTGATCCGGGTGAGAAGGAAAAACAGAGGCCAGGCTTACGTATGCGAGATGTTCGCCCGTACTCCTGTCAATAACTTACAGCCTCCTTGAGCAGATGAGGGAACACGTCTTTGCCTTCATCTACCGCCCATTCACCTACCTACTCGTCTCCTGGAGCAAATCAATTTTTAACAAATCTCATTCTCTGACATGGGATAGTAAGTTGCGCAAGGAAAAGTTAATGAAAGTGGTGTTCTGGAAGCTGAGCTTCCCTCCCATTTCCATAAATTCCACACCCTTCTTCCATTCAGGGTTACTCCCCAGTTTCCCTACTTATGATTGGCGGCCATTGTTCATCCATTAGTTTCCATTCAAAACCAGGCGAGCTCATTAAAGTTTTCGACGTGATCAAACTCGAAATGTAAATGGTTACCTCGGACTCTTTGGAAAGGCTTTACTATAGCACTGCCAACATGCAATATAGTAATTGCCCCGATGCAAACTCAACATCTTGGCCACCCTGAGCTATCAAATGCGCCAACTTTAGCGTTGTTCGTCCAACGATTCCATCTAATGGTTTTGTATCCTGGATGAAAGGTGATTCCCGGGCGATTCCTGGGCGAATGCCCTACCCAAGAAATCGGGACCCAAGCACTCCTCTTCTTTCTCTCCTCGTTCTTTGTGCTGTCCAAGCTCAGGTAACAGAAATGTAGGTCACCCTCACTCACATGTAATCTAACTACTGTACCATACGGTGGCCCACGAGGAACCAGTTGCACCGACAAGGGTGAGACAACCATACACATAGACTCATTCCTTCACGAACTGGAACCCTCACAGAGTACAGTACGTAGGTACGTACATACGAGATCAAGAGGTGCACTATTCCTCGCTCTAAATGCAGCGGGCAGATTGTACATTGTACAATGTCCATAACAGCGGCTTCACGGAGGAGAGACCCCCAAGACCTACCAGCAACGTTTTCCAGACAAAGAGCTTTTTGGCTGACATGCACCCGTAGCACGAGATACAGGATGACCACCTTGGGTGAGCGGGATCGTTAACCGGACCAAGAACTTTTTATTTGAACAAGCCAAAGTGTAAATATGGCAGAAAAATCCAACTTGCTTGTCATGATCTTCACATCAGAGGCGAAGGGGAGTATTTTCTTGCCATGAGCTCTGAAGAGATCGTCAACAAGAAGGAAAGTCTACAGAAAACGGACTGACTGAGTGGATTGAGCAATTGATAAAAATCCCACATTTTGACGAAGTGCGAGAAAATTCGGAATTCCAGTCCGGTTAACTTCAAGCCAACTCGATCATCCGTGAGCAAAAATGTGTCACTTCTAGGGGTGAAATGTTTCTTGGACCATGAAGGTCACTTTCCCACTAATTGGGTGTTTCCAGTCCGCCAAACCAGACAACAAAGACCCAATCTACACACTATCCCGGATCTTGTGGGGTGAGGAGGGTTAATCTTGAGTAGACTTGGTCGTCCTAGCTGAACACTGGGTCAAGGGGGGTTGAATGCCAAGTTTTCGAAACCCTACTGAAATCGGTTTCGTAGCCAGACCAGCCAGACCCCCAAAAGATTTCGACCACTCAGTTTCGAGAGTTCGGAATTGAAAACCCTATCGTTTTCGTTGTCTCCAGCTCCTGATTGCTTCCTATGTGAAACGGATACGCGACACCGTTTTAATGCGAGTCAAGGACATCTACGTATATATTGGCAAAAGAAGTAGTCTGGTCCAATCCCAGGTGATAACTCGATGACTGGATGACTTGATTAATGAATTATCAATATCGTCGCCAGTGTCGTCACCTAAAGCCTTGGCCCCGATTCGATATCCTCCGGATTCTTGGAGAGATTACGCCCACGTTGGCCAGTGTTTGAGGTTTTGACTGGTTTGGAAATGTTCCTATCATATCTATCCACTCTGAAGAAGTTGGATGATGGATGTGTAATTACGAGCGAGAGTGGACGGAAACCAAGCTCGGATGGGTTTTGTATTTGGACCACGATTTCCTCGCTGTCTCCAATCTTCTTTCGCCTCCGGACGACAGATGTCCTTTGTGACTTGTGTCTCGGGGATCTGGGAAAATAACGAGTAATTGATCCCTGAGCCTCTCAATGAAAGTTGTTATGAACTTGCTCGCTCGTCTCTCTCCCTCTCTTACGTACGTACAACGAACAGGAACGTACGAGTATAGCCACTCCATCCAAAGACCAATTTTGACTTACCTTCCTTTACCTGGGTCATCATTGCATTAGGCGTGAATGTTCTGACTTAATTACGACTCCAGAGAAAGATGCAACTTGTCAAGACCTGAGACCTGAGACCTGAGACCCGAGAGATGAGATGTGAAAGTGAACATTCGACTCCTCTGCGGGAGAAGAAACCAAGATGTTTTGAATTTTGGAGCGAGTTTATTGCCCGAGAGCAGGATAGTTTGGATGAAGAAATTGGCCGTTTGCTGTCATTGGAANTGAGACCCGAGAGATGAGATGTGAAAGTGAACATTCGACTCCTCTGCGGGAGAAGAAACCAAGATGTTTTGAATTTTGGAGCGAGTTTATTCGCTCTGCTCTTCTAACGAGTCACGCACTTTTCCATTTTGCTTGGAAAAGGAGTCGATTTTTCTCCCTTTTTTATGTTTGCACAACACTGAAGTTTGCTATTCTTTCGACAAATCACAACATCCACGCTCAATTTAACAATCTCATGCTCATTTGATTTGAAAGAATTATATAAAAATCATGACCATGCCGTTGATTATGGCGATATGGAAGATGTTTATTGCTACTATAATTATTGTTATTATTATCATCATCATCATCATCCTTATTATTAGAGTGGTAATAACTAACCATGATGTTGAAGTCTCTAATTTCTTCCAAGCTTCGTCATCATCTCCAATTTCCATTCCAGCCCACTCGAGTCTGGTGGGGAAGTGTTTAATCCTTTGTTCATCATAATTTGAGCATGAATTTATCCGTCAGTGGGCCGGGTGAAAGTTTTTTTTCTTCTTTCCCTCTGATTCCGAGTAGAAATGTATGAAGGCTGGTGAATTGACTATTGAACTGCAAGGATTCTCCTAATGAGACAAGCCGAGTGTGAGAGTGTGTATTTGTGTCTGAGTCACAGCGAGCGAGATACGAGATACTGCCGGGTGGACCTGCCTAGGTGGACATTGGGCATGGTGCCGGATGCTTGATTGAAAAATGGCTTTGAGACAAGATAACAATGGGTAAAGTGTGATCATGAGACTGCTCTCCTGCTGGTATTGGACTGGCTGTTTCTCCTCGTCGTTCTTTCTCAAGGGTCCAAGAGCCCCAAAACGACGATGAACTAGCTGAGTGTGTTGGAAGTTACTTCATTTCAAAGGAAGATTTATGCTCAGTACCTCCTACTTCTCCCTCCTCCGTTTCCTCCCGTTCAACCACTGAAGAAAAAAAGGACTCATTGAGCAATGCCTTGTACCCTGTCAAACAAACTACTTCTTTCCTGAGTAAATCCATAAGCGCAAACCAATGACCCGGCAAGTTCTTCCCAGAGGAGGTTGTACCTCTTCCTCAATTCCCCCCTCATGTTCTTCCCCTTCTTATTTTTTTCTTCTCTGGGTAATTAAATCCGATTCAAGGTCCTCAGCATGCAAAATGAGGATAAATCTGGAGATTTGTCTCCATAGGTGGGCTTGAAGACCTTCAACCTTGCTTGTCTTGGCAATGAATTTAAATGTGTTTAAATGTGGGCCTCCCACACTCCTCGAATTGAACCATATATCAGATCGTATCCACGTACAAATCGGCCATCAATGTACGAGTAGGTAGTATGCTTCATACATCGAGAACATTGAAAAGATGCGGTTAAATGGGAAAGCTAAGTATCGACCATTTTCTTGAAATTCGTTGCAATCTGCAAGATTTTGCGGCATCTCTGTCCGAATTAAAGCACAGCTTCTTATTCACGTGACTTCCTGGAGTGCCAGTTTCCAAGCACCAGATGATGATTCCCTGTGGTATGCAGTTCTCTGGGATTTGGGATTTGGGATTTGATTTGGTTGGCTTCAAAATGGAAAGAAGATAAGCAAAAAACCGATGGTGGCGGTCGCCGGGAGGTAAAAATGTCCACAATCTCGAAACCATCATGCCCCTGAAGCACAGGGAGGAAATGTTGTCAATATTTGATGTTGGTCGAGAAACTTCCAATCATTGCATGCAACGAATATGTCAACATGTTGAATGCACATTGAAGCATGTGCTTTTAGATAGATTGGTATTTTAGGTGGTTTTTTTTAATGGCAACTCTGTCACCGCTGTAAAGAAAGCTGGAATGGAGGTCAACAATAAACGCCACAATCAGCGGCTTAATGGTGCCAGAACCTTAAAGATCGAGTTCCATCGCGAATGCCTAACTAGCTATACATATATAGTTACTGCATGTGCGTTGAAAACCTGTCCGGTAATGTTGTTCTTGAGGTGGCAAGCTGTCCAGGATTTGGAGCGATACTGGAATTGGTCGCTATTGTTGGCATCCAACACTCGGATAGAATCCTAACGTTGACACGCTTTAATAAGATGCTTCCACGGAGCCCCTCACGTCATCTCCAACAGCCACGGGAAAGTTTTTATGGGCCATGAAATCCAAATACCCCTCACGCTTGGACCCCATGATTGACATAGAATAAATAATATCAGAAGAACGCTCCATTCGACGCTATTTTTCCAACGGACGTGGCGAAGATGTATTCGCAATCAACAGGGAGAAAAAAGCTGAAAGGCCTGGTTGGTTGAAGATGGATGGTTGAATGACACACGAGCATGATTCATTTCTAATTAGGCGTGTAATATGAAGATGGGTCTGACGGGATCGAAGTATTGCTCAACCCACCATGCCCTGAAGGCGGAGGAGAGCGAGAAGAAGGGTTCCCTTGATGATTTGCAAAAGCGTGCAAAATGCTGTAATGGGAAAAACTTCAGGCCCAAACCTCCTGCTGCTCAGGCAGGCACGTACGTAAGCTCGACGTCTTGGAATCCCAATTTCCAGAGATGGCGTTTCGATATGCGGAGGATATGAGCATTATTACGTCGTTTTATAGGTCTCATTAATAATGAGGAGCCTTGTTTGGTATTGCCGAGAGTCTCGATGAGAACGAAAGGGATACGCGGCATGACAGGATCATTTTTTAAAAGGCGAACACACCCAATCTGCGATAATTTTGCCCAGCTACCCGGATTATGTAATAAATGGCAACCCATTTTTTCGAGAATAGTGATCAGCCCATATCTTCTCGACGAAAAGGCCACACATTGGCTGCAAAGTCAACATTTAACTAAAAGGGTGCCAGCTTCAATATTTCCGACCCTTGATACCCACGTGATGGTGTGAATACTGCTACTAATGCTCTGGAAATGGTCACATTATGAAATTAGGGTCTCTTTGATAAGCTCATCCGGGAGGAGAGTGTGTCTCTTAGGTAGACGACCACGAATTATCGAAATGTGACACGCGAGGTGGTTGTATAACACGTCACTCGCCGTGCTTGATCCAAAAGTTTAAAGCATTGGTTCTCTGTTTTGGCAAGCCAGTCCGATCTATTTGGCCACCATCCCTATGGACTGAAAGTCGTCAAGGCGTAATTGGCTACGGGAAAACTGAGAGGGATGTTTCATTTAGGCCCACGTCCATGTGTTCATTTGTCTTGGAATAGGGGGCATTGTTCACAAGTCAGATTGAACATCTGCTAGATTTGGGCTTCGATACCATCTCAAGGCACTTACGTACTTGTACGTACAAAGTAGGAAATTCAGTGTGTGTGTGTGCTCTATGTGGTGGCAAAATATGGTGGCAGGTTCTATCCTTGACACCAAATGAGAAGTCGTCAAGGGAATCACACGTTCATTTGTCACCTTCAAATGGGTTATGTCTTTCAAAAAAAAAGACTCCCCTCGGCCAATTTCTCGTTTACGGCCACGCTGGATTTACTGGATCTACTCGTACCTCATAGACTATGTAATTTTGGGTTCATACCTGGAAGTCGTTTTAAATAGCTCCCACTTCCGCAAATCTTCCAACTCCTTTGGACTTGATTACGGGTAGTTTTCATGATAAGATTGCCTGGAGGGCCCCCTGAGCTGGTTTTTATGGGCTGATGTGAAATTCGTTTTTCGCAGAGGCTAATGGTGATTGACAGAGCCCGCCATGGCCCACCCAATGGAAGAAGGGGGGGGGCCTCGACTAAATTTGAGCTTATTCAAAGATGAAAGAGATAAGGTGACACATTATTTAACCTGACATTGACATGAGCAAACAAAGAAACAGACATTACCTCTACTTGACGAGCGGCTCTTCCTGTCATTGGTTGGTACAAATTTGGTAGTGCATTCATCTCCAGAATGGAACCACGACTACACTACCTGCCCCAACAACTAGCATGTCCTTTCGGGGCCAAATCGACGTACTACTACGTACTCAATGTAAGCCCCTAGAAAGAATACGCCTACCATCACCACCACCACCACCACCACCACCACCACCATGACTGCCATTAAGAGACTGGTTGGGGATTGTTCAAAACAAATGGCATATCAGTCATAAACCTCCTGACTGAAAAGGAAGGACCTATTGGTATTTGCCGAGCGAAATATGACTCGTAGAATGTCCTGAAACCAATGAAAATGGTGCTGCCAATCGAACGACCGAGTGTGAGCTAACTCGTAGGATTTGCAACACCTTTGCCAAATTCTTCGATGCAATGCTGGATCATGAAAAGTGGTTGGGAACTGGTAGGGGTGAGTGAGAGGACGGCGTACGGAACTGGGTTGGATGCTCTTTCACGTAATTGAACCCTCGGACCCGACATTCTAAATCCGTTACGGTCCCACAAGTTTTTGGCCCCAACCATTCCGCGAATCCTTATTTTTGTAACTACCGTAGCCACATCCCTATTTGAAGCATTTTCAAAACGGACTCATGGATTGATGTGTCCTTTGAAACCCGATGATTTATCTTAGTCCTTGTCGACGGGGACGATTGGGCATCATTCCCAGGACATTTTTTTGTTTTACTTTTCGGTCTTTCGAGTGGGTTCGATTGTTGCCTCCCTTTTGCTTTTCAACTTGATGTTGGTATTTGAATAGAAAAGCTAGGGGACTATGGTGGAGAAACTGGCAAAGTGTGTCAACGTCAAATCACGATCGTCACTCCAGAAATTTCGTGTTCTATTCGGCCACAGTCATTCACGATCATGAATCTTTCGGCTGTCCACGAAATAGTGAATATGAGGCGGACCGCTATCTGTTAATTCCTCATTTGTCCACGTCCAACCAAGGAACCAACCGACAACACTTAGCCACCCGCTCAAGCCACCGACCAACCAACACAACCACTATCCAACCATCCTGCCATCCTGCCATGCACGATGATGGCAATGCATACCTAGCATAACGTCAAGGACCTCAAGTGCCCTGGACTTGACGTCTCAATTAACAACACGGTGTCTTGACCATCCTTCACATGTAAACGTGGAGAAGTCTGCCGAGCTCATCGAGGAATCACGACAGCATAAGAAGTCCAGAGGCCCAGAAGCCCAGGAGCCCAGAAGCTCGGATCTCCCAATTCTTGTCCACATGTACGAGGAGTCTTAGAAGAAATCTGGCTGGTGCCTTTGGCGGCAACGCGCCTCATGTGTCGTCTTTGTGTGTATCAGGTGGTAATTCCTGGAGTAAGAAAACAGTTAACTGTTCGCGATCCATTTTGTGGGCATTTTCTTCTTTTTTCGTTGCATTATTGAATTACGACAAGCTGATGTGAGCCCGGCTTTTTGGGGGCTTTTCGGGGCTTTTTGGGGCTTGGGGAGGGAGTGAAATCTTCAGGATGATGATGATTTGGGAGGTTCTTTGGGGAGCGTCGAGCTGCTGAGGATAGTATTAGTTCAAACTACAAATCTCCAAATCTCACATTCCAGGTAAGAGGAGCGAGAACGTTCGTCGCCATCATTCTCATGATTGATATGAAGCTCAAAAAAATCTATGCCATCCATTGGATGACGGTTATGGTCTGATGGTCCGCGAGTCAATCAAGATGAACAAGTCATGTTTCTTTCAAAATGCGACCAAGAACAAGTCAAGGAGGCTGCTGCTGCGCACTCACTGACTAACTGAATGACTGACTGACTGACTGACTGACTGACTGGCTGGCTTCTTCAGAACAAAAGAGTTCAGAATTGTGTCATTCGTGTCTTACCAAAGCAACGTTCATGCCTGCCAGCCACTCTTGTGTGAGGATGAGAAATAGAACGAATTCGTTCGATCACACGTAATGCGCCATTTGACGCCCATCAAAAAATGTCCTAATGGATGAAATGTCACGGGAGTATGTCAGAAATTGTAGCAGGAGGCGAACAAAGAGTTTATGACCCTCATTTGGTTATGCAACACATTCATTACGCGAGAGGACGTTCATTGGGTTTGTTATTATTGCTCGTCAACCTTTTCCGGCTCACTTTTTGTTTGGCGTTCCTCAAATCTTGCCGCGGATTACGTGGTACGATATCCAATGCGAGAGGGATCAATAATTAGAATGCTTCGTCCATTTGCATACCTAGTAGCTCATTGGAGTGTGTGATTGCCCCATTTTGAGGAGCTTGAAACAAAGCCTTCATCATTGGGCCTGATTGGGCATCATGCACTACTACTCTACATACGTACATACCTACTTACGTACTAGCTGGCAATGAGTGTGTGTTTCGGTTCTCGTACAGAGCGCACAGTTTTCAAGGGAGGCGCCACATCACGTGGTCCCATTTGCATCACCATTGTCAGGTTTGTGTGTACAGTATGAATGAAGGATGCACGACATTTTTAGCACTAGCTACCGCCACTTCTGCTTCAAACCCCTTCATCGTGTGTTTTGTGTTTGATTGGAATATAGTACAACATGTATAAGGGCAACCACGAGCAGAAATAGTTTCGGGGTAAGGACCCACGAAGATTCTCGGACTTGACCAATGGAACGTCGAAAGAAGTGAATAAAAGCGATATTGCTGAAAGCAACACTGCCAATCCTGACTGAGCTTGCATGAAATACTTGCCAGCTCGAGTTGGGTATTCAATTAGAGACGTTTTAGATCTTTTCTTGCGATGAAGGTTCCCATTTGGATTCGCATATTTTTGGGGATGGACCTTCATCACTCGGCCAAAATTGTAGTCGAGTGATTTAAGATTGGATCTCACCGCTCCACTCTGTCTGGGCCGTGTTTAATAGCTGATGGCATACGATTGTGCACGACGTCACAAGATAATGGGGCTAGTTGAGATTTTCGTCAGTGGAAATATGCATGTGGTCCAATGACTCCTATGATTGCCTGACAACGCCTCTCCTCTCCATCCAAGTCACTCGGAGGCTTTGTTTCTTGATGTTGCCTCGTTCTGAGGCGGTTCGATGTTCAATGTTCAATGTTCGCTCTCAAGCAAGCATCATTGGCACGCACATTGATTGCACATAGACGACGTACCGTATGTACCTACGTATGTACGTATGTAGGTACCGTATGTGCGTAGACTGAGGCACAGTTCAAAGACATCCATTCATCAATGAGCAGGACCTATTGAGGAACGGCATTGATCCTCTTGAACTCCTCCTCATCTACTCACGTACTGTATGTAGCTCCTCCATCCTCTCCTGGATCTGATTCCTTGATTGAAGTTTGAACAAAGTGAATGGGTCCTAATTAGCTCGCTTAACTGTGCCATCTACCAACTCGTCGAGGATCGATGATCTTTTTAAAGGGCCCAGGCAATGAATTCCCTTGGTTCGTGGTGTCATGACCAACTTCTCTCTCTCTCTCTCTCTTGCCTGGGTTTTCTGTCTTCAACCGAGACATGGGGCTTGATTAGTCTCGATTACTCGATGGCAATTAATGCCATTGGTTATGAACCTGTCAAAATAAGGCCAACGATGGTCGTTTTCCTTAATTGAGAAAATCGAACCACCAGCATTATTGAGATTATTATTACCCACTGGGTTGTTGAGTTGTGACGTCGTAATATTGGAGCACCCAGCAAATTACACAGTACAGTTAGAACATGACTCCAAAAAAACTGGAAGAGATTATCTTGCCCACTTTTCAAAATGATCCTCTTTTTTTCCCTCGAGTTCTCGAGTGGATTCAGGTAGTGAGATGTATTTCGGGATTACAGATCGTGCGCTTGTATGTAAATCAAGGTCCTTGAGCCTTTGGTTGGTTGGTTGCTTAAGTGAGTGAGTGAGTGAGTGAGTGTGAATCAAGAATAGCTTACCTGATTCACAATAGATTTTTACCACCTCCAACCTCCGAGCAATCTCTTTCTCTCCCTTCCTCTCGAGAAACATGAGAACCCGTCCAATGTCCGATTTGGACGAGGAAACCGCATCTTTTTCCCCACTTTTCCACACCATTTCTCGGCCATTGTTCATGGAAGTAGTAATAGTAGTCAAGATCCCTCTGCGGTTGCAAACGTGTTCAATGTCAAGTTCTCCCTCCCAAGAAGAAGGGAGCGAGTCACCATATTTCCTGATAGAAACTATGATGCATGGACTCCATCACGAAAGAGCAAAACCAACTTCCACCGTCACCATTACCAGGTTTTTTTTAACTGAAACAGCCGATTTCACATCAATTAGGACGTGGTTCTTCGCCTCGAAAAATGGTTATTGATATACAGGACGTTCGCTGAATTCCAATCGAGGTTGGCCAAGTTCGGGTATGGTTGCTTTTTTTGTCGTTGTCCCACAAATGGTGGCACAGGTATCGCACCTCACCAGTGAAGACCTGTCCCGTTCCTGGTTCGCAGAGAAAGTTCATTAAAAGTAGAACTCTGGCGTGGATGTCATCTGGTGGAAATGTTTCCAAACTCGTTTTCCACCCACGCAACATCACGGCTTTTTCAAATCACTCAATATCGACGAGCTTGACTCCATCTTTTACCTATGAGCATAGGGAGTTCGAGGTATGTCCAAGCAAGAGGATCCGCGTGAAAGTTGAGCAACTTTTTTGCCTACCTGACAAGTTGTCACATGGATACAAATCCATCAAAATGGGCAGTGGCATTGCGATTGTGCAAATTTGCCTAGGTCGTAATGCGAATTTCTTTATACAAAAGTTGGGAGCCCGAAAAAAAAGCGATAATGACACTGTGTCATTGACCGAGGGCCCTCAAATTACCTCAAATTACCACTCTCACCTCGGCCTACTCCATACATTGGGTCGGCGATATCCGTTTTCCCTCTGATTATACAAGCGGTTTTGCCTCCAGACCACGACAAATTGGAGAATAAAGGTCTGCGGCTAAATGATCTTGAATCCATATCTGAATGACGACGATCATCATCAGCATCATCAATATCGGTAGCCTCATCAAGAATTGGCCTTGGCTGATCTTCGAGTGTAGATTTTCGTCCGACATTGACATTGCGTACTTATTGTAGTGTACACTACTACGCACAGTGCATTTCTGACATTTGTTCCTTATCTCGCCTTTTTGTTTCGTCCCTTGAGGATGATAGACCTTCTGTGTGGTTACTTCTCAGCCAGTGAACTTGACCTTTCCGTGGCTGAAAGTAAAACTCCTCACCCAGATTGGATCCAAGTCTCGGATCTGAAGGAGATGAGAATGAGTCGTGATCACTGTTTCTCATCTCCCTTCCCGGTGACATTTATGTCCCCGTTGGAAACAATCGAATCGTCTTTTTTTTCGTCAGACCCAGGATCATCTCCCACTTTGATCTTGTTCTGAGCACACGTACTGTATACTGTGCGTACACCATTTTAGTCTCTACTTGAATTTTTTTTTTTACAGTACATTGGTGCCATGTGGTAGGAAGCTCTTACGGATTTGGTGAGTGATTCCCTCGAAAATGGAGACGCGACCACTTGAGGAGTAGTAACTACCGATTGCTCAGCTCCCTCGATAGATGTCAAACTTCAATGGGAGATGGACATAAAGATGGGTTCTCGAGATTGCCCAATATTCAAATGTCTCAAGGACTTTCACCACTAAAGCCCCAAAAAAGGTCACCTCATGTCAGGTGACGCAACAGATGCCAGCCAGAGTGAATGTGCTGGAGCTTCAGTTGGGGGTGCATTATTCCTCCCCCTAATTTGTTGACACAGATCAGAAAGATCCCAGATTGCGTGAATGAATTATGAATCCACTGTATTTGATCAAAACATGTCTGCCTGGTCCGGTTGATTCCATTTTCGCCCTCCTCCAGATACCAGATCAGTTTTGATTGAGGAAGTGTTCTTAATTCGCCGCCCACACCCACGGACTGACATCTTCGCACTTGGTGGCTCCTCATCTCTATTCAAATCTATTCTGGTGGAGATATGGCGATCCTCCATCCATTCATTGGAGTACGTTCAGTGCAGTATTTCACCGGATCCGTTATGGAACAACCGGAGGAGCTCATTAGACTTCAACCTTCCGTCAGATTTTAAATGTAGCACATGATCATCAAAAATTAATGAAAATTCCCTTTCAAAAAGTCGAAGATCATGGCTTTGCCCTATATATGTATGTGAGTGCACGAAAATAGCTTCCTGCCCCTCAAATGTGAGTTCTGAGACTACTGATCTACGTACGTGGAAATGGCATTTTCCTAAGCAAATCCAATCATATCTCGGATTCCATTCCCGGAGACCTCCTACTTGTTGATACTATGATACTATGTCTGTGTCTGCTTCGTCTTGGATATCATCTCGTTATCATGGTTGCCAAGTGCTGTGCTATTGAGACGCTTTGGAGTCGAGTGATTGCGATTGCAAACAGGAAATGGACGTTGGTTGATCCACAAAAGAAACACGTCAACTCGAGTTTTGGAATCCCGAGTTTGATGGATCCGAGTTCAGCCTTCGAGTCTTTCTTGAATATAGGCTTGGCGGGTCAATGACACTCTTCTCAGATCATTAATCCCGGGGTCGATTTTGAGCACCTTTTAGCAGTTACGCTTGATGCGGGAAAAGCTGCTTGCATTTTAACCGTCGATCCATCCTTTGCATGATTTTTTTTCGCCTTTGAGTTGGCTAACCTTGGACCAGAGATGCGGACGAGGAAACTTGAGTTGGTCTCGAAGATGAACGAACGTATACTACGTACACTTTGTACGTATCTCAGTTCATGCGATTACGTACACATAGGTAGACAGACACTCTCTTCCTTCTTCGCCTTCAATAAGCATGAAATTACGTTTTCATTACGAAATCCCCCTCAAAAAAAACAGGTCTCAGAGTAAACAACCATTATTCTTCGATGCTCGCTATTTGAACACCTTGTCCACATTGCGGGCCTTTCTTGTCAACCCATTTCGGAAATTCCCATATCCATGAACTCGGAGCGTCAATATTTCCTATGCTAAATTAGCCGAGGATCGATCGAGTCCGGGAACCCAATCCCACTTGGCCAGGCCGAAATTGTGAACTCCTGGCTTATTTGGGCGTACGTTCGATACATTTCCGAGGAGCAGGATTGCCTTTTTAATTAGTCTTCGCTTTGATGAATAGAGCTAGCTGTAAACATGTACGGGCTCTACTTTAAAAATAGTGCATGCTTCAGGTGTTGTGAGGCAAAATAACAGACAGAGAGAATGAAAGAATCAATCAATCAAACTATACTAATCCATACATAGTTGGAGGCCAGATATAACTGCAACTAAAGAGGTGGACTAAGAAATATGGGGATTGGCGAGTCTCGACCATTGAACCACAAATTTATGCAACTCTCGGCATCCCGTCATTCTCGAAGCTAATACCGAAAGCGAAGTGGCTCGGTTACTTTCACAATCGATAGTGGTGATTTCAACGAATGCATCATGTCTGATGACGCCAACAATCGTTTGATTGCATTAGGTACATGCTAAGGGCCAATTGGGGGCTGAATCCAGCTTCTATTAGTTTTAGCGCCTTTGATCTGACAGCAACCGGGCAAATCGTCTCTATCAAACTCTTTCATAATGCAGTTCAAACATTTTTAATCTCGACACTGAAAAGGTTTTTATTTAGAGCAGCCAAATTGTAAATCAACCTGCAACGAGAAGACAGACGCTCCAATAAGCTGCCGATTGTACTCGACTTTGAGACTCCATAGATTGTTCTTTAATAGGCTATATTCATTAGGATTTGACTTCGTGTTGGTTGAATTGGCCTTCCTCGCATTGACATTAGAAACGGGTACGTCAATCAAGATGTGGAGCCAAGGAGCCAAGTAGCCAACCCTAAGAAATTGAACTAAGACACAATGGCACGATCATTTCCCCGATCGAAATTTCCTTTTCGCTCCGACCGAGTCAAAAGAATGAGCGAGAAAATTGAAAGGACGGCGGAAACATGACTGATGCTGTAGCTCAGTAGTAGTAGTGGTAGTAGTAGTTGTGGTAATGATAATGATAGGAGAACGTAGATAGTAGTCCTGACTCGCGTTGGTCGAGGAGGGGCCTCCAATGATGCAATTTGGATCTCGATTTGCTTTCATTCTCAAAGCGAAAAGAATGAACCGTTAAACATCACCCAAGTTATTACTGTCGGACGTGGATGCGGCAAGTCGTGCTCAATAGTGGGTACATACATAGATAGACGAACACCATGGTGATTTTTTCCGAGTTGAAATATGGATGGGTTGATCGGCTAGAATGGGACAGGATCTTGATGGACACTCTCTAAAAAGTCTCTTAATTGCAAACGAACAAATGTAGAAACCTCAGCCTAGTGGTAGCTGAATCACAAAAAACCAAGTGAAAAAAAGACGAATGACTTCTACAGAGAAGAAAGATTACAGATATCACATAAGCCCAATTGTTGAAATTGGACCAAGTGTGATTTTCTACACCACTTGAAACTTTCCCCTCTGTCCACAAATGAAATCAAGGCATTGATTCAATGGCTTTTGGGGGAGGGATTCTTGTTCAAGCTAACATAAAATCTGGCAGTTCTGTCGCATCATTCTTGCGGATTATCTTTGGCAAGAAAAGATTAAGACACCTCTGGAAGGAGCTCGGAAACCATGATCATCAGCATATTTTCCCCACCCCCAGTTCTGTCAAAGCTGCTAGTTTAACCCTGGATTGTCTACGACACCATTCATTTGAGACCTGTCATAACGAGTCATGCTCACTTGCTCAATCAACGAACGCTTCTTAGACAGAAAATAAGCCAGCAGAAAGACTCGAGAGAGAGAGAGAGAGAGAAAAGGCTAGTATCAAGAAAGGCGGGGGAGGGAGAGGAGGAGGGGAAAGGGGAGGAGACCAGGGACAAATCCTAGAGATGAACGTCCTACGATATATATCTACTACACATACTTTCGAGTAGACTCACACATGTGGTGAATGAATGCCTTGGGGACCTAGGGATCTCTTATTTGAATTCATTAGCCGAACACGACCCTTGGCGGAGTTCTTGCGAAACGCCAGATGACAACCGCACGAAGACAATGATGGTTCGGTACGCCGATCCCAATCCTTTGGAGAAATATTTACCAAAAGAACATCAGATCTTGGCGACTGATGGGTTCCGAGTACTTGTCGGAAACACTTCCACTGGCAAACACGCCATCAAGAAAAGGCTTTGGCTACATCATGATAGCGGGATTCGGAGCTTTGGGGATAACTTGAAAATATGTTGGACGTTGTACCAGTCAGCCCAAGGGGAAGCGATTAAGTGGTTCCTGGTATGGGTGATGAACATTTGAAATTGGTCAGGAATTCGGGAATGCCTGCTTTGAAAAGGTGAGATTCTGGCGCACTTTTTTGGAGGGCAAAAACTGGGAAGGGGTGAATGCGAATATAGGCCTGAGCAATCTTCCGATTTGGGATCGATAAATGCATTCAAAGGCGCAACGGATGAAACCATTTGCAATCAGCCCACATATTTGAGACACTTGTAGCTCGATATGCTTCAATTGATCTGATACCTGGACTATAATTTTTCATGTTCGATATCCAGTTCGTAATCCGTAAACACATACTAGGACTGTGAGATCGGGTTTATGATCCTTTTACAGGTCCTAATCTACGATATCTCAACCTTTCAGAGGGCGCCTTTGCTGGAAGTCATTTCTTTAATTAAGACGCATAAATTCGACCACAATGATAATTTTCGAACTTCAAAAGGTTCCAGCACAAAGAGGAAAATACCATTTCATGTGAAGGATAGTGTGGTATTCAATGGTGAATGCAAATGGAAAGAGGTTCTTTTGAATTTATGCCCTTGACTACCAAACCACGAGCCAGAGATATTTCCAGTAAAAAAGGGGGTCTCCTTAGCGAAACTGCTGCCACTAATTCTTTCCTTGGCGCTATCAAGAACAACAATGAAGCTGCCCGACAAAGGGTGACCAAATGCAAATGCACAGATGGTTTTAACGTTAATTTTGCCCCCCAGCCGGAGGACGGGTTTGTGAAAGCGGCTCGCCCCAAAACGGGGTTTTTGGAGCTGAGGCTTTTAAGGCAAGGCCCGGGGATTTATTGGTGGTTGATGTTTGACGTCGGCGGCATTCGGAGAGGATCACGGAGTGTGGTTGAAATCATCACTAAGAAGTCGTCGTGACCGACTGATTAAGCATCCGAGTTTGAAATCGCGAGGGCATTCCATTTAATTTCCACTTCAGCGAAATCCTATTAACACTCATTGTTACTCGTAAAGTAGTAGAAACATGTGGAGGGCAGGTTATTGCGAGTCATACTTAGCCAACGAGAACGCCTTTCTTTAACGAGTATGGACATTTGGGACTTCAAGGATTCTCATCATTTCTCGAATGATGTCAAGTGAGAGGAACGAGAGGGGGGATCAATTTTCACTCGTCATTAGTAGGTGGTAAAAAAAATTGCGAACCTTAGCTGCGGTACAGCAAGAGCCCCAAGATGCAGCACGAGTAGAGGTTGTGAACTTGCCCGAGAAACTTCAACGGGATATCTAAGACATGTGTCTTTTTGCGATTTGCACTCGTTCTACTGTAGTCCAGGTTTCCGCCGCAAGATTTTTCTCTAGTCTCTTTAGTTGTTTAATCCGTTTCATCAATGGAGGTCACTGATGCATGATGATGAATGTGGATCAGATTCTAATGCATCGTCAGGTACAGTAGGTTTTGCTTTTGTTCCCAATGAGTGATGATGAAAATTCCAAAGACTGCCAAACTTTAATTTGATCATGTCAGAAGAGCCCGATCACTCAGAAGGAAAGCGCCATTCAATCGGTCGCCTTGGTCGATGGCTCCAAGGACCTAAATCAATTAATGTATGATTAAAAAGGTCACCCCCAGTACCGTTAGCTCATCCTGTGGAAGTGGAACCTCCAACCCATCCAGGGCAAGTAATTGCAAGCCATTCTAAGTTTAACCAAGTCATTATGTCGGTAATGGGTTTGGCCAAGTAATCATCCCGTCATATTCTCGAGCACTTTGAGAGACAATGTTCAGCCGCTATTTCATTTTCATCGCCTTCCGTGATCATCCGTATTTTCTACGCCCAGAACTGCCGGGTCTTATCGCGATTGAAACGTACGAGAATTTCACATCTTGACTTTTCCTCCTTATCCGGGGAGGATCCCGATTCCAGAATCAGATCATCTCGAAACGACCCTCCATGGATGACGAAAGGTGCTTCAAAGGGATCAATTTTAAAATTAATTTCCGGATTTTGCTGAACTCGGGGTGAAAGTAGTTCATGACTGTTTATAAACCAACAATTACATTCAGATGAAAGAAGCGCTTTTCGAACTCGCATTCATCTCGTCCAAGAGAATCTCACTCAGAACTGAGGAGAGGCCCCCCCACCAGTTACTTCGTACTAAGCTTTGATTGCAGAGGTAAAGGTAGAGGTAGAGATAGAGGCGGAGACAGGGAAGGAAGGGTTGCTTGATGTGACGTGACTTGAGGTTCTCTTGTTTCAAGCTCGAAACAATCCTATCCAATTTTCGACCCCATTATGATCGAAATTCGGGAACACACACATACATACACGAAAAGAAAAAAAAAACTAGAAACCACTTGCTCCTCTTGGCCAACCCTCAAGAGGTCGATTTAACTGGTGAGAAATCACTTTGTGAAGCGTCAGGGTGACACGTACTTGTCAGAACCCTTCAAAACCATAGGGTCAGCCAAGTAAGTCTTGAGCAAATTTCCCCACTCAATGTCCAAGGTTTTGACATCCAGATGAGCTTGTGTCACTTTTTTGCCACATTCAAATTGACCGCTGTGGTAATCTCTCGCCATTTCTCTCTGTCCACAGAAACGACTTTTTATGGTGTCCATTGTGAATTCAAATTGGGACTAGTTCAATTTTGAGACCCACGACCGTCAGGGTCTTTGTTCGAGCAAGACTGCTTGAATGGCTTGAAGAGCCATTAAGTCCCACACCTAAAGTCAGGACACTGGATAGATAGAGCATTACATTTAAATTTGCGTCCATTCCAGGTTGACATATGGTTGAGGCGGAAGATATGGTGAAATGGTGGAAAATTGTCCAGCCCCACCCATAACGAGCGGACAACACCTTTTCTCGGCTTCTCTAGATCCACCTGAGAGTTGAGAGATGAACATGAGAAACTCCGGATCGCAAGGCTCCAGCACTGCCTCCGTCACCCCGCACCTTCACCAGTTCTACCCTGGTCACCATCACCAACGATCAGGATCACCTTTTGCTTACTACTCGAACCCGTCATCGCTTAGGGATCATGGATCCCCTGTGGTCGGAAGCAGGATCGCCAATCACCACTATTACCACCCGAAACCACATCCAGGATATTGGGTAAGTACAAAAACGGAAGCCGAATGAAATTTAATGACGAAGGGGGTGGTCAGGAGAGGTTGCGTGGTAAATGTGTTCAACTTCCGCTCAATTATTTCGAACAGAAATTTCAATTTCTCCTCGTAAGGCGTTACTTTTTAGCTTGAATGTGTAAAACCATGCGAAATTTGATGGTCTCGCTCCATTCTTTCGTGCTCTCGGACATGCTGGCCCAGGCTCCCTTGCATCCATGTTGGTATTCTTCCCCATAGTTTGAGCCCGGCTACTACTCCCCATTCATTAGTTTTTTTTCCTCCAAGTCATCTCGCGCCGGCAAAGAGTTCCCTTTTAGTTTTCATTGTGTTTCGTTGAATTGATTGCATTAAATCATATCCTGACTGCCCACACTGCATGAACTGAGCTCACTCTGAGCCATGTCACGATCGGCGGAATACCACCGTAGTGCCACCCATTATGGCGAGCACTTTCAATGACAGAAGAATCCATTTTGGTTGACTGAGGGTCAAGTGGAGAAGGAAATCATGTCATGACTCACAAGTGCACATTGAAAAATGATTTCCCCATTATTCAAACAGCACGATGGCCTCCTTGCTTCCTTTGGGCATGCGCGAATCAAGCTTACTTGAGCGATTAAATATCATGAAGTTGGTACTAAGTTGGTTTCGATTTGGTACCAAATCCTCGAGTAATCCCCAAATTTCTACGGTTTGATCCGCTTTCAAGGCAAACATCAGGTTTGTTCCCATTCGTTTCGAAATCAATTTCAATTTTCCTGCATGAAAATGCATGAAAACTCTGTCTACTCCATTCCCCCAAAGAGGAGGGAAAGAAATGTAAATCAAACTCTTGCCTCCTTCAGATCCTTCTTATCTTCGAGGATGAGAGACAAGGCATCGAAAATCGGCAATTTTCACGATGATCTGATAAACGGTCCACGTCGATCTTTCGGTGGAAGATCATCGAAAATTACTCGCCTTAGGCCCTGAATGCATTGGGGACCTTTGTCCTGAGCATACTCACTCCACTCTCAATCCAGTCTTTCTTTCAGTCGTGGGCTGTTGATGGTCATCTTAATTTTGAGCTCATGTCGCGATTGCTTTGTCAGAAGGCGTCAATGACCACTCAGATAAGGGGGTAGAATCGGGCCCTGGAGAACTCCTTTTCTAACACTGCCAGAGCCTCATTACATATGTATACCTGTGACGTGAAGGGTGATTGCAAGAAAAGTCCATCCACCAAATTGCCTCTCAGTTCAAGTTTAAATGATGGATGCAGTAATACGAGAGGTCTGATAGAACTAGCATCTTTTGCACTGATTATCATAAAGAAAAAAACAGTTCAATTTCCGAACTCTTCTATCATCTCTCTAGTTACTTTTCCCTCCTTGCACATCTTCGAGGAGATCGGATGAGGCTCCTGGACGACGTTTCGCAACCTCTTCTTTCTGGGCTCAATTTTTTAAGGCTTCCCCCAATTTGCAAAATGAAGGCTCTAGTATGTATGTAGTAGCGATGGTTTCTTGGGACAGCTCTTCAATCGATGCAGATTACATCAATTTTCCATTCGAGCAATCTGATCAGAGCTTAGCCCCAACGAATGTCCAACCAACCCCATTCCGTGACGACCCGAGGTAATCTTCGGGTAATCTTGATTTTCTCGCTGGAAGCGGACAGATTGGCCAGGTCGTTTCCATGTTATGAAATATGTCTTAGAAATCGTGTTCTAGTCATAATAGCCTGATTTAAGGGGTACCGAAAGCAGCTCGTTATTCTCAAAGGCTTCTCGGCGCTCAAATCTGGAATCACCGGGACGTGACCGTGGTAAATGAGTTAGTCCGAACATTGCTCTCACTGTTCTGGTCTCGTAGATCGTTCTAAGGTCGTTAGTCATTGAATAATCTAGAAACAATGGAATGATTGCCTTGTGAGAGGACATAAAATGTCATCTTCCTCCCAAATCTCATCCTTGATGGAGGAACGAAACCCTCTTTGCTCTTTCCCTTGGCGTGCTTGGTCTCTTCAACTGAGCTTAAAGTGCAAAAAAACATGGTAGAATGAAAGAATGAAATGTTTACGCGAGATGTGCATTGTCATCTGTCAAAATATTTGTCAGAATGGTTTCCTTGGACACTTTGAGAAGGTTCAAGGCTGCCTAGCTTCCTATTCAAGCTAAAACGGGGATTCTTCCTCAAAAGAGCGGGTCCAGAAAATCACATTATGAACTCCGAATTTGTCGGCAAGTCTTCCACGGCCATTAATGGACTAGGGTAGGCGAACATCCATTCTCTGGTTTGACTTTATGACTATTTCAAATCCAGGCATGAAAGAGCATTCCAAGATGATATGTTCCTGTCCTCAATGCAGTCATCATGAAACCCTTTCCGGGACTCGTCAAGACACATCAAGCAAACAAGCTCTGAATTGGCAATTTGTACCTCATAAAAAGAGACTTTGTCTTGTCAGGAACATTGACCGATTAGGTGCCAGTGGAGCAATCCTGTAGTATGAGGAGATCAGGGAACAGATTCTCCGGTAAGTAGAGGTTGGGAGTTTCATTTGAGTGAAAATGTGGCCAACTCGTGCCTCTGGGCGCTTCTCACACCTAATTACCTTTTGCACATCAAATGGCAGTGCGCTCTTGTTAAACGAACAGTGATACAAACAGTTGTTGAGTGTGCATCTCATTTTTCAGCCCATTGTTTTCGTGTGATCGTAGCAGTTGTGGTGACGGTGGTGGTGATGATGGTGGGGGTGGTGGTGGTGGTGGTAGGACGATGATTTCCGTTTTGATTTCCGCAGTGACGAATCAATTAGCCTGGATAACGCAGCATTGCCATTCACATGGTTGCTTTTACTGCCCCCTTCTGGGAGACAAATTAATCGGGTAATCGGTTGAGCAATCGGAAGAAAGTCAACGTGTATAAATGACTCTGGCCATTCCTTGGTTATCTTGGGAAACGGTCCTTTCAGGATTGCTAATACTCTTGATGTGTTTAGATGGATGGATTTTAAAATTCCTCCATCGACTAGCTGCTTGGGCTCATTAAGTTATCTCAGGAATTCGTTCCGTTCCTCGAAGGATTTTATTCCAAGTTCATTAGGGATCTGTCCAAAGCTTGAGCAAATATTGGGTTCAAGGCAGTCTTTGCCTCATCCAAGTTTTTTTTACACAGGGAATTCAGATCGCTTGAAAGAAGGCTTTGTGTCCTATTTACTCAGGAGGAAATCAGGACCCCCTCCGTTGATTTGGCTTCCCTTCGTACAGGATACAAATGCGCTCACATGAACTAGGTGCACACATGGACGAGCAGCTCTAAGTCCGTACCTAGGTGGTACAGGCAATTTTTCGAGACCTGTGTGAATCCGATTATCACCGAGGGTGACTTCGCCTTTTATTTCTTCTTCGCCATTCCAATTACCTCTGTTTGCTCTCAAGTTCGGGTCTTGAGCAAGACTTCTCGGCTAGATTCGGAGTGGTGTTCCTCAAGGCAAGTTTCCACCTTCCTCCTCCAAAATAAGTCATTTTTGCCACTTCCCTTCCCGCCCCCCGAAACCGGGATTGATAAGCTTTTTTCGTAACGGATTTGACCATTCAGCTGTCAATAAAGCCACCGGTATCGGTTTTTCGTCCTTTAAGAGCGAGGCAGATTGACCGAGGGCGTTGGATTTATGGGAGCTTCTCATTTCTTTCTCCTTTTTTTGAGCGGATGCACATCTGAGCTCTGAAGGTTCTTGAGTTTTTTCTCATGTCATTGAGAGATATCTTTCTTGAATTCTTTTGAAATCGGGATGAGGCACAATCGAATTATATGCCAACCATCCACATTGTCTTGGCTTGTTCGATGGTTGGTTGGTTCGTGTGGCCATCTCTCTAGTATGTAGCCAATGTCTTAGTTCCTGTCCACCAGGAAGCATGCTGAACTCTCAAGTAATGAAACAATGGCACCAAATACTTCCAAGATACGATCTGGCCAACGGACAATATGAATCTTCGGGCCAGCACTACTTTTTTCCCCGGGTGTTTTTTTACGTAAGTGAGAAAAATTGCCATTGTTTTTGTTTTCCCCTTCCCTCCGGTAGAAAGAGGAACAAAGTGTTTCCAAATCCATCAACCGTAATACAGGAACCTTTCCACTACTTGGGTTCGAAAAGTGAATCAATTTGCCGGAAAGAACATCCTCAACCCCAATTGTCAATCTTAGCTCCCAAATCGACTCTTCCTGTCCCGTTTGTTGTACAGTACATATATTAAGTGCTTTATCGAGAACTACATAGCTACATAGGACTCCAGTCCATTGAGGTGTACAGTTTGGAAAGAGGCAGGGCCAGTCTGGCTTCAGTGTGCTCTTTTTAAAGGGCCCTCGGGGTGGCAGCTCTTCCGATTTTCCCATCCCCAAGTGAGTGAGGTGGCATTTTCTTGTCTGATTTAGGTGATTTTCAAGTGACTGGCTCGAAACAATCATGATAGACCTCTGACTTGATAAATGGTTTAGAAGTACAGAAAAAGGCGTTATCAACGCGATTCCTCGGAGCAATCTGATCCCAGAGAGTCGTGGTCACTCGGTCTGTGGTCATGGTCAAGTGAGTTCATGAATGTTAGAGCAATCCGGACATGCATGTAAAGTAGAAGAAGGGCAAGGGATTCAAACTTCAAAGGTCTTTTCTTCACTAACGTTCAGAAACGGGAGTCTAATTACCTTGCCTATCAGTAATTTTATCTACAAATACGCAACATTTTCCTGCCAACTGACTGACAGGAGGGTACACCTGTCGAACCCTTGGGGCGAGTCTTCGATAATCGCAAGAACAATGGGGTCACTCTCATTTTCTTCTCATTAGACTACCCCTCTGCTTCTGAAGAGACGGTTTGGATTCATTAATAAAAGCTGAAGCGTGTTTTTTCTCTTATCAAATAGAGAAGATCTTCCATCCCATCTGATAAGGTGAATGGTTTATGGTGGTAGCCCTTATCCAAAGACTCTCCTCGCCCCCATGAACAATGTGCCATGCCCACGTTCTGACTTGCAGTCTACCTACATAATCTGAGAGCTGAAGTACTACTTACTGTACCTACGTACGAGATTGACACAAATGAGTGGGAGTATCTGGCCGTCGTTCCCCTCCATCTGGACAAAACTCTCCCAAATCATTTCAAAGCCATGGGGGATATCCATGACTTTATGGTCGTTCTTAAGTTCGATCAATGGGACCAAAGAGAGCGTCTGAGATCCTGGGGTTACACTTCAATACATTGTACTGTAGACGGTTTCCCATTGCATGGTGATCCTCAGCTTGGAAGCAGATTGTCTACGAAAAGATACTACAGTCTAAGGGCTCTTCAATGGCTGAGTGTTCTCTTGCAGTATGTGTAAAGTATCGTGGAGTGCATGTTTGCCTGGTTTGAGCTTAGGTGAAATCAGTACTAGGGAATCGGATTGTCTGAGGCTCTGTAATAGAAGAACATCGACTCAAAGCATGCAGTGGGCTACTTATTTACAAGCACCCGGAGATTGTCCAGGAACCAATAAGAGGTACGAGTGTATGTAGACCGAACGGGGATCGAGCTTGCCTCCGAGTATAAAGGACTATTACAGAGCCCTAGTCTTGACGGCCCCACGAAGGCAGGCCCAATGAAACGTAACCATGATTGTGTGGAGAAGACATCTTCAGTCTCTCAGTTGGTGCAGTGACCCAAGTCAGGGCTGATGGACTTGATCGTAGAGAAGTGTGGATTAGTTGCAAGAAAGTAAAAGTTTCGAAGTGATCATAACAACTACTACTTCTACTACTACCACTACTACTCCTTAAGCAAACTCCGAGTACGTCCGCGTGTTTGTCCGAGCGAGTTAGTTAGTTAGTGAGTGAGTGCGTGCGTGCGTGAGTTAGTGTGGTGGCACTCGTCACACATGGGTGCCCCAACGATTAATGTTTGATTTCCTCGGATTTGCAGGACTTGCCCTTGACCACCCATTATCCCTCACCGGGTCCAACGAACAAGTCTCCCAAGAAGAAATTGGTGGAGAAACTCGGCAAGACTTTGGATAAGATTGCCGGCTCGGCTTCTCCCAACAGTGCCAAGAGCAGTGGGGAGCAACAGACCTATTCCAATTGGCGAAACATTGGAACAAGCAATCTCCATTATGGTGGAGGTGTGCCCAAGCAGCCCATCTATGGAACAACAACCCGCCCTCAATCTCGATTAGCGGCGACCACATCACTTCTGTATCCCCCTTGGGATCAGAACCACCCGACAGTTCCACCACAAGGCTACGTGGACCCGTACCAGTACGTGAAGACCTCGTCGAAGTGCAGTTGTGCCACGAGTTCCCGATCCAAGAACGGCACCGTTCGGGGCCTGAAATTGCCGAAGAAACGTTGCGCGCATTGCACAAAACTTCGTTCTTTCCACAACTTCTTTCCGAGAAAAGAGGGCGTCGTTGTGTCTTCGCCCTTGCCGAATAAGGCTTCTTTGACCCAAAAAGCGACTGGCAACAACTCACCGCACATCTTGAACAACAAAGTGCTAGGAGCTTCAGTGGGCCATCCGGGAGGGGTTAAAGACCCGTACGAGTACTTGAGGAGGCATTCGTACCCAGAGCAACTCGTGAATGAGAGTGAGGAGTGGTACTCCTATTGGGTGGAGGATGAGCTGGATGAGGATGGCGAGGAGGCGAAGCCCTTAGAGGGAGGCAAGAATTCCAACGAACTCCTTCTCAATCCGAGCAACAAGTCTCGAACGGGTGGTTTGCATGTCAAGCAGGAAGCAGAAGAGTTGAACGAAAAACAGAGTGCCAGGAAATCCATCCTTGACGTCGATCCCAGCGTCGATCCCTATTTACTGAACGGTGTCGCTTATGAAGAAGATGAAGCGGACGATGAAGATGATGAAGTTGTCCACCACAACCAAAGGGATGAGGAAGATGCTGTAGCGAGTAGTGGTGACAGTTTCGACGGCGACGACGACGACGAAAGGGAGGATTTTAATGACGATCTTGGTGCCAGCGAACAGAAGGAAGTAGATCAAGATCAGGGTTTCTGCCACAGTGGCCAAGGGGACACTTCCACTTGTGTGACTTCGACTGTCACACCATCTTGCAGTGATCAATCCAGTGCCAAAGAAAGTGCCGCTGTCAACGGGACCGAAATCGAAAGTGGAACTGATGCACCCCTGGAGGAGAACCCTTCCACTGGCAAAGGAACGTCAAGTGTGAGTGAGAAAAGAACTCGATCATCTCCCGGAGGAAGGAAGTTTCACAAGTCCTCGCATTACTTGCGCCGAAGGGCCAGAGTGCAAATCGATGACGTTATTTTGGAAGAGGATGAGGAAGCCATCGAGGCGGCCAACATCCAAGTGATCTCCGACTCGCCCAATCTTGAGGTCCGCTCGATCCTCAAGCGGCAAGAAAGCTCCGTCTCCGACCACGACGTGCTCATGGGCAATGTGCCGCCCAACGCCCAGGGACATGCCCTTGAGGCCTCTGAACAGGCCCAGCCACTCAAGACTGGCAAGGCGGTCCATTTCTCGCTCCACGATCACATCATCCAAGACGGAGAGGTGTGGCAGAGCTCCCACGGGAGGGGCCCTGCCACCCAACCCAATAGCTTGTCCTCCGATGACGAATGGCTGGACTACGACAAGGTGATCGTCTCGCACAATCTGGCCGAAGAAATCCTGGACGAGATCTACGGCAAGTTGGAGCCCATCGCGTCCAAGAGGCCGGACGAAATTCGTCAAAGTGAAACCCTGTCAAACTCACATGAGATGCCGGTGAAATGTGCCAATGAAGACGTCCATGTATCATCATCATCTGAAGACAGTAGTAATTACTCCGGGGAGGACTTCCAACATATGAGTGAGCAGTTCAAGAAATCTCTGGCTGACGAGATTCTCGACGAGCTCTATGGACAGACAACAGTTGGCAAAAGTCACTACGAGACAGTGCCCAATCGGTCTCCGAATGAGGAGACTGGACCTAAATCCAATTCCAACCCTAGTTCCTTGCTCAGCTCTCCGGATTTGAGTTCCTCCTCGTTCCAACGAGCACGGTTTCAGTCCGGAGCCAGCCCAAGGGCCTCAATCCGTTCCAAAGACGACTTGGACCTGCCAGACCCGAAAACGGTTGTCGGTAAGTGAAGTTCTATCTGCTAACTTCTCTTGGAATCTAATTATAACCTTATGAACATGACCCCTGATCAAGGGTATGATTATTTCGAAATCCCGTAACAGCAAGGATATGAAACCCCGAAAGGTCTGCTCTCGACCCTCACTTAGGGACTGATGAAGAAGCGATTTTCTTGACGGGATGAGACACGAATTTCGGATCATGCGAACTTTAGATCCTTCTTAGTGAGCAATCCTATATTTAGCCATCATTTGAGATACCTGTCAAAGCCACAAGTTGAGCAAGTTGAGCCACGGACTGGCTTCAAAGTACATAAATGGGTTTGCGTGGGCTCTTTTTGGTTTTGTCGTTTCAAGGCGAGGAATGATTGCATTCAATTCTACATTGACGATGGTGATCTTGATTCCCTCCATTTTGGAAGCGGAAAAAAAGTGTCTGCATACAATCCATGAAAGTCCAAGTATGAAGTCGTTGTAATCACCAATTGTGCACCATGGATTGCATTTTCCAAAGAGAAGCTTTGAAATGCTAAAGTCCATAAATATTCATTGTGAGAGGATTGAGAGCTTCAAGGATTTTCAAGACATTTTTAAAAGTCACGACGTCCAAGAGGTGGGCGGGTATTTCGGCTAAAGAGATGTCCCTCTCGCTCAAAACCCACCGATCAAAAGTATCACCACTATTCGTCGTCATCTCCGTCGCATTGGAGGAAAAAGAAACTTCTCGTGGAATTTGGACTCAAAATTCCGTCCGCCCGTCCGTCCGTCCGTCCGTCTGTGTTCCCGTCGACGTCGATATGAACCTGGGTCCATTTCTCTTCTTCTGTCTCATCTCGAATCTTGACTCTCGATTGAGTTTTCTTGACCACATGAAATGCCAACGAGGGAGAGAGTTTTCTCTCATTTTATGCTGCGAGCACAGGAAGACCCAATTTCATTCAGGGGCACTAGCATCATCAGTAATCCTAGTTCTCGTGAGAAGGCTCGAGAAATCCTTTTTTTCTCCAGGAAGCCATGCATGATAACTTACTTGCTTAGTTACTTCGTACCTGCAAGAGCAGATAGGACGTGGTGCGCCACCTTTTGTTGCATCCTAGCAACTAAGGTGCGTGCGTTCTAAAGGGGATAATAGTACGCTAGTTCGTCCATCTCAAATAGTGCCACAAATCAGAACCCTAATTTGGTTTCCAACTCTTCAGAGTGTCCTTTTCGGCGTAATGCATTTTCATTTGTTTGGTCCATCTGACAACGGCGAATTTGTGGAAGCCACCAAGCTATTACGAATCAAGCTCACTCTCTCATTTATGAACATGCCTCCCTGTCATGAACAAAAAACTGGAAGCCCTTTTTTACGATCTTTCGGGGAAGAAAACAGCCCCGCTTGATCATTCTGAAGACTTGAATGGGAATTAAGATCTTTATCTGATTGCTCATTATCAAAAGTGGGGCTGAGATTCTCTAGGTTTTTTGGGGCCCTGTGAAACCCGTTCTTTATCGGGTCATGTCCACATCATCAGGATAAGGTCTCCCAATAGTGATGGAAATTAGTCAAGATCTTCAGGAAATTGAATTCATCACTTAAAATCTTGGGCCGTTTTTCTGAAAGCGAGAGGTTTACGGTTTTAAATTCACAGTAAAGCGCTCATAATCACGCCCCAAAGACGAGCTCTTTGCCAAGAATTCGCCCTTTTATGAATACCTTCTGAGCTTCACTCAACTTCTCCCCTCGTCTTGCATTAGAAGGAGAAGTGCCCTACATTCGAAATTTGGCGAATAAGTTCTACAAATCCATTCACGCCCCTCCCCTCAAGAGGAGAGAGGTGATTTTTCGACTATTAATGTTGAAGGAATTCTGGCCCACCTCAATCCTTCCATATTGGGTGCTGACCGAATGGACTGCCGAATGGACTGCCGAACGAACGAACTTTCGTTTCTCTTCTTTTTAGACGTCTTGCTCGTATTCTTGGCATGTCCCTAAGTGGAGCCCTGAGTCTGAAAATTCTGAATGCTTGGTTCAATCGCTCTGAACACGGAGCTCAGATATCATCTGGAATCAGCCAAGAGTCTCCTTTGAACATTAGAACATGAAATTGGTTAAACATCACATCATCGCAGTCGTTCAGGAAAGGTCATAGAAGTGGCATATTACGTCAGCAACCAGGTGGACGATTTATGACAGCCTGTTTCTATGGCATTCCGTTTAGAGAGCCTCCCCAAAAATGACAAGGTGTGGCCGATAGATGTCGTACTCAACTTGAGTCTCATTCTCTCCGTTTCACGTTATGTCATGCTCTGACAAGCTGGGTTATGTTTGAATTTCTATTTCATGCAACAATGGTTTAAGACCTGAAAGTTTAATTTCCTACCTCTTTCAAGGGTTGTTCACCGGTCTATGGGGTTCAATAGGGAAATTATCCTGTTTGTAGAGAACCCCGCCTCAAGATCTCGTTATTTAGCAGATATGGTGGAGACCAATTTTGAGTCGAGTTGGCGTGGCAATTCCTCATTTCGTTCTCATGTTTCGCAATCCCCAATCCCTCGCAATGTTGCAGAGGAATTGTTCCAAGATGGTCATGATTGGTCGGTATTCAAATCCAGTTTCATTGACAAATTGATACTTTCGCAAAACATTTTGAATCGTGGTCGGTCGATCATGCCCATGGCCGCGGGGTTGCCTCACTCGCGTGTTCATTTCTTATTGCCTCGAATTTGCCTTTTTTATGAGGTGATTCTCGTGTGACAGGGATCAGATGGATCAGATGCCCTTTTTCCATATTTGCCCTACAACCTACCTAGGTGATTCTTGACCGCTATTGTTGTGAGGGCTCGCCTGAAGCCAATGGCAATAAAGCGATCCTCCTATAGAAATGCCGAAATAATGCCGCAAATTGAATCGTTGAAATGGGAAAAAACCTCCCGCTAGTGAATGGTGAATGGTGAATATCCATGGTGGCTCCATAAAATATTCGTGGAGGTCAGATTGAGCAAGACAAGGTGAAACGTTGAATGATTTTAAAAGCTTATTTGGTGGGTGGAGAAGAGCGTAAATTTGCAGGGACCTAACGGTACGCGAGGACTGATAAATGAATTGGCCGAGGTCTTTCGTTTCGTTGGAATAGGGGTGTTGTGATCTATCAAGTTAATGGCTGGTGCAAAAAAGGGAACCACTTTTGGGGCCCAGTGTGAAATGAAAGTAGTTGGAGGCCTCGGGATCTGTATTGCCTTGCATTTCTAGAGCCCTCTGTAGATGACGATTATTACTTCATATTAATCGTGACCGAGCCTTTTCGTGCACTTACCTCCTACCTTTTGTACCTAGTCGGTCGGGTATGTGCGTTTGAAGGTGGTGGGTTGGGGGATAATCGAAGATCCATCAATTTGAATTCTCCTCGTACACGCTAAATACGTTCATTTCGTCATACTGCCCACACCTCAATCCACATCTCAACTAGCACGTACACTTACAGTTATACGTACTTACACTATACATGTAGGTCTGGAATCGGGATGTACATTGTACAGGGTGTTCCACCTTCGACGTGACGTAGTCATCTTTTTCCTTCCATATCATAGGAGTTCAGCGCGAAGCCATCCCCCATGTGATATAATAAGATCAACACAGAGTCTTTAAAGCACGTTGACGGTTACAAACTTGTGTGAGACACTTTGAGACACCCAGTGACCGGCGATACCGTAGGTCATTCATCAAAAAGGGGAAAAAAATCTCAATGTTCCAAGGATGACCGCCGTCGCGGTTGTGACTTCATCCCCTGAAGAGGGCGAGTGACGTGGATAATTGGTTTATTTCATGATGGAAGGAAATGGATCAAACCCAAATGGACCGGAGGATGACTTTTATTACCGGCCAATGAATCTATTTCCTCACATGCGATTGTTCAAAGTCGAATAGTAGGCATCCCTGATGATGGATCCATTCTCCTGGTCGTGCTCAAGCTCAGAGGTGTCTGAACGTGCATGCCTGCAATAATTGTCAGATCTGGGTGGCAGGTGACAAAGAGCATATTCTCTTACCAAATTTCTTGGCCTCGAGGCTTGCTTCACATTTAAGATTCCTGTTGGATTTTTGTTTCGAAGTCATTAAGCCGCCTTTGGCTTCGTCGTTCACGCAGAAATACGAAGATTTCCTTAACCACGTGGGTTGAAGTCACTCTAAGCTAATGAACGATCCTGGATGATCATTTCCTCGCCTGACAAATTATGTTTGTCTTTCAAGTCAAGGGCTTTTCTAGAACAAGAAAAAAAAGAACAAAATGTGTCCCCTTTTTGGCACCATCTAGAAACTTGGAGGAATGCGTATCGCCTCTTTTTTCACCTGTTAACCCATGATTTCGCAACTCGGGAGCAATGATCAATGGACTGTCTGGTTTCGAGTCGAGCATTCCGTGTTGACATATTTGGACAAGCCGTATACAGTAAATGAACGTAGGTGGGACGTTTCTCGCCCTCCTCCCCCCCCAAAAAAACGAGATTCGTAAAGGTTAACATGTCATTTTAGAGGGGGGCAGTTTCTCCAACTTCTTTTTTTGTGAAGAAACGAAGCAGGCCTTATCTTTTTGACCGTCACTGTCGGACCATAAAACGTCGGTTTTCCCTCTCAATAAGCGAGATGGGATCTTGGCTTGGTAATGCTAATTAAAGCGAGAACAAGCGTTCGTTCGTTCATTCGTTCATTCGATAATCTTGAGCACTCCTTGCTACTGATCCGTAACAAAAATAGAGAGTAGACGGCAAACGCCATAAATGGGAGAGACCTTGATGTCTGAGATAAAGCGGAAGATGAAATGATAAAATTTCACACCCGTGATCAAGGTCGAATTGAGGGTGTCTGCCAAGATGGAGAGGATATCCAACCAATTTGGGCGCAAACGGGATCGCCAATTCAAACTTTTGTCCGTGTCATTCACACATGAAATGCCAGAAATAAGTTCTTAAACCACATCAATTGGAGGACGAGCTTGAAAAAACGGTCAGTAACTAAGCAGGGCCGTTTCAAATTGGCCATAAATAAAGCCAGACCAAATGAATCGCTTCGTTCACGTTAGTTTGGCATTTTGCGGTGAGGAATTTCGCGAATTCAGCACCTAAAGAGAGAATTCGATATGTCTTGCCTCGTTTTCATTGCCGTCCAATTCTGAGGATGGATTCTTGAGAAATCAAATGCAGAGAAAGCGATTTGAAGGGCAGCACGAATTCGTACGATAAGAGCAGCAGTAGCAGCAGCAGCAATGCCAGCACATGGGCACACAGAATAATATCCCACTTAGTCGAAAGGGTGGGTCATTTCGGCATGTCTTTCTTCCAAGTAATCTTTAACTGCCATTGTTCTGTCAATGCCATCACAGTCAAGAACATAAGCACATCCTGTGAAACAGGACATGACGATGATGAGTAACAATTTGCCTTTATCTCCCCGTCTCTTTCTCTTTGCAGAATTGTCCTATCGATTGTCTCAAGGAGGATCGCTCAATGCCAAAAAGTTGAACCCAGAGCTAATTTCCTCCTTTTTGAGCGAGAGCGCCAGACTTCGTTTGAAGAGCCGGCCTCCCTTGGCGAACGTGTTCAGCCACGAGGCCCCAAGTTTAGGCGAAGCCAAGCGGATCCGTTTCCTTTCGACACGCCCCAAATCTCCTCCGCCACCTCCACCCCCTGTGGCTGAGGTCTTGAGGCCTGTGGTGCCTCCGAAAAAGTTTTCTAGTGTTCAAGGATCCTCTCAGGTCGTGCTGGATCATGACGATTCTGATGATGAAGTGGACTGCTTCTCTTCGGATGAGTTTAGCGACGAGGACGAATTTGAGGACGTACCAATTCACGACGCTCACCAAGTGCATGTGGCCGACGATGTGGAGGGTAATCTTTATGATGTGGCCGAGTATGTGGAAAGCAAGGAGGAGCCTTCCCTGTCGGCTTCGGATTCGGCCATATCTAGTCAAGAGGCCTCTTCCTCGTCGGGAAGTAGCAGCTCGTCTTCGAATCCCCCGGAATCTTCCTCTTCCTCAACAACTTCATCAGAGGACATGAACGATCAAATATCGGGGATTGGCCAGAGTGGAAACAATGGCTCATCAAGTTTTATCTCTCCTCATCGTGTTCTGATTACACATTCTGCGTCGGCTCCCTCTTGGAATGGCATTATCCAGGACGATATGGAATCCGTGGCCTCATCCAGAGACAGCCAGGATGTAGATTCATCCAATGATGAACCCGTCAAACCCCCTCGACTTAAGAAGATTGCCCGGCTTCAAAAGCAGCATCACCAGAAACAAATGCTCCTGGCAGATCTCAAAAGTCATGTGAAAATGAAAGCGAGCGAGAATTCAGCCGAAGCCGAGGTCCAAGAGAGGAGCACCTCCAAGTCAAGGATTGAATATACAAGCCCAAGCAGATTTCGACCGTCCATCTCCTCTCCGGTGCTTTTGGCAACCACCTTTAACCCTAACGATGCCGAAGCCCACAAAGCCTTGTCCAAGGTCAAGTTCGGAAGCGCTCAGCAACGGAAAAGCATTCCCAACACATCCTCTGAACATGGCGAAAAGCGAAGCTTCAAAGAGTTGAAGCGATTATCTTCCCTCTTCGCATCCTTGTCTAGTCTTCAAGGCATGTCATTTTCTTCTTTGGCCAGGGACAACGGCCTGACATCCTCTCTCCAGGGCCTAACCAGTCGCAGCAGTTTCTACGTGGCCGATGCAGTCTATGAGGAAGCTGAGTGCCGACAATCCTCACCACTGTCCGACCACATCTACGAGGAAATCCCCGACAAGTCGGATCTTGGTCAAAACCTTCAACGGCCTTTGCCACCCATCCCCGAGCAAAGTTCAGTCACGAATGCCAAATCATCAGCCCAAGATCGCCGATTGGGTGGGTCAATCTTCGAAGGGGCGTCCAAATACGAGATCCTCCATTATCTCCGTGATGCTAAGGACCGGATTGGTCACAGCGACTTTGAGATCGACCTCGAGGAGCGAGAGGACTGTGTCTTGGATCCCATTGCCGGTTTCTTGGGCAAACGAAACCACACTCACCGTGTCAGTGCCATTAGCAACTCGAGCAGTTCCAGTCAATCCAGCGTGGAGAGCAGCAATGCCAGCAGTTGTGAAACTTTGATGCTTCGCGGTCCCGCTGAGAGATTAATCGGATCCACGGTTGGAGTTGAACGGAACGATTCGGGGGTGGGCAGTGAGGCCAGTTGCGAGCGCAAGCCCAGTTTTGAGTCCAAGCGGGCATTTGTCAGAGCCAATTACCACAGGAAATGCAGAAGTCAGGATGACATTTTGCTCCTAGGGGAGGATGGCAATCACTTGGATGTCTCGGACGAGAATCCTTTCCGATGCTTTGATTGCGACACTTGCCTCGAAACGCCTGATGACGGCAAGTCAGCGTAAGTGTTTAGGATTGCTCAGTTTATTGGCCACCCTTGGCAAACCTAGCCTAGTCGTCAGGGAGTTCATTTACTACATGACGGAGGTGCAATTATGCATCACCATTGGATACTTGCATGAGCTATTAACTTAAGGCATTTTTGTACCTAAATGCCAAGGTCAATAGGCATTCATGAGGGTTTTTTATTCCACCCAATTAAGAAGTCCGTTTCGACGTGGGAAAACAGAGCACGAAGCTGTTTTTTTGAACGTTCTGCCCTTTCAAATCTTGGCTCTTTTTTTCAATAGACTACTTCTTTTGTGCGTGTAGATTTAGATAACCTATAAACTCTGTAAATGCTTCCAGGATGGATCGAGTGTCAGGTCGGGTGTGTCTTGGTTGCACCAAACGTCGATGTGAGAGGAAGGAAATCATCACCGAGATCTACGAGACTGAGGTGAAGTATGGTCGTGACCTCAGAATCATCCTCGAAGAGTTCTACCGCCCAATGCTGGTGGCGGGATTATTGTCGTCAGACCAATTAGCCGGTATCTTCTTGAATACGGAAGAGCTCATCCAAGTGAATTCATGCTTCGCGGGGATGCTTAAAACGGCAATCGACACATCCGTTGAACAGAATGATGAAGATCTGTGTTGCGTCAACGTGGGAAGAATATTCTTGGAAGCACTCTTCATGCTTCGAGCTTACGAATCTTATTGCACGCGTCAGGTAAGTTCCCAAACCGTGATTGGTACCAACCTCTTCTTCGCGAGTTTAAGCAAGAGGATGTGAAAGTCCAATAGGTTGCGTGACTTTACTCTCCTAATGTTTCGAAGCTCGTGAAAAAAATTATATGCTTATCCCAATCGGGATTAATGATACACCGTGAAAAATTGAAAACATGTTTATTTCAGGCAACTGCTTCAAATCTTCTGGCCAGTCTGGAGAAAGAACGCGAACTCCTCAAGATATTTCTAAAGGTCTCTCAATTGGAAAACTCGACTCTTCGTCGGATGAATTTGAGTTCTTTCCTAATGGTAAGTCTTGCCTCTGCTCAAAAACAGTAGATTCAATCCCAACTTCTAGAACATGGGTACTCCTCTACATCCGGTCAAAGGAGGAATTATGTGTTCAATCGTCTTGGGCCGTCAATTGATTTCATTCTCTTGGAATTATGCTCCTCTTGGCACCTTAGAGATTTTGAATGCATTCCTTATGCCCTTTTTTTATTCCTTCACCTCACACAGAGTTCACTGGATTTACTCCTTGTGATGCTCCACACCAAATGAGGTGAAAACTTTTTGGCCCTCCAGAAAAAAAGTTTTGTGACCCAACATAGGTCAACCACTTCCGTTCCATTTCGACCATAATTGGAACTACAGAAAAATGGGGAGCAAACGAAATTTCGCGGCCTTTCTGACTTGTTCTTGTTCGTCATCGCCTCTTTTGCATTTGAATTCAGTCCGGTAGATTTGGTTCCAGCCATTTGTTTCTGTAGACGGAACAGTCGTTACAAACCTCCCGGAAGCTTGATGGACCTACTAATGAAGAGATATGAAGTTCCCTCACGGTTTGTGTCATCTGAAGGCTTATAGAATTTGACGTCATTTGTTTTGTGGACCTTTTACCTTCTGGAACAGCCGGGACGAGGCTTTACGATGAGAATAAATTAGTATTAACGAGCCTTGTGCGTTCGTCTGGTCCATTGGTCCACTGGCATTTCTCGCTCTCAACCTAGCTTGTCTCTCAATGGAGCGATTAAGAGACAATCAAGCCCTAGGAAAGTGGTGTGGATGTGGATCAAGAGTAGTAAATTTAGTGTTAGTGATTTGCAAAAAGGCCATCTGTTCTATTGAAAAGTGGCTTTCCCACGTTCCACTTTCCTTTTCAATTTCATTCAACCAAGGCTCTCTAGCACACGCAATCTTTTTTGATCAGTAATCCCCTTTCCAACTCAAGGAGAAATCGGCTTAACTCGACTCTTTGTCATGGTATTCCCCCAACACATTTCTCTGGAAGAGTTGCAGAATGTGGCCAGAGCAAGTCTCTTTCAATTGTTTCCGTTCAAAATCCTGCCCACTAAGTCTGACACCACCTGCTCTGTCTCCCCGTCCAGTTTGGCCTTTATCACATTCATTTCAGGGTTTGGTCCAATCTCTTTGATGTTCCATCCCTCGCTCCACTTTGACATGGACTTGCTTGAAAGAAAAAGAAAACCAACCATCATTTCGGCCTCATATTATTCGATCTTGCTTGACTTGAAGGATCCCGAATTACGTGCTGTTGCGGCAACTCACGATCTGGATTGTCGTGCCAGTTTCTGAGCAGCCCTCCACCAGCAAATTGAACGTAGTCACTCACTGAAAAGCAGCCGGACAAAAAAGGCTTTCTCTCTGGAAAACCATCGAGAGGACGCATCTAGACAATCCTAGCAGAGTGGGAAGCAGAATGCCTGAGAGACGGATAAAGTAGGAGAGGGACAGGGAGAAAGAGAGGGAAGAAGAGCTGGTCCTCTGAGGTCGGTTCATTCCCAGAGGCCGGACCAGCCCCAAACAACAGCTGTATCATCATTTAATAAAACATCGAGGAACAACCCAATTGAGTTGTTCGCTGGGCATTGGATCTCGTTTGGCTCAAGCTCGACACACACACTCACAGGGTTGTCGGTAGACCGTACGACAGTAGGAGTTGTGAGCGAGAAGCAACTGCTAATTCTCCCAAGATTGACAGTCAGTGCGCCTAGGCCTAACTCAAGAACGGACCTCTCTTTCTCTGTGGGTGTGAGGGTCTCTCGGACTCTCACGTTTCCTCTCGACGAAGTGTGTGTGCGAGCCTTTCGATCCATCTCCGGCCCTGTCGTTCGTCAAAGTGGGACTGAGAAGGACAGCTTTGGATGGTTAGCTGGTAAGGTAGTAGGTGTGACTACTGTCGTATTGAGTGAGTGGATCATCTAGTGAAGAACTCGGTCATCATCTGAAGTGTGTGTGTGTGTGTATGTATGTATGTGTGTATTGGAGCAAGGGGACTTTGAGTGGACATCTCAGAGGCATCATTCCTTGTCGTTCTTGTTCCAGGTTCCTGTTCAACGTGTGACAAAGTACCCTTTGCTTCTCTCGAGACTCCTAAAAGTGACTCCAACCCATCACAAGGACAGAAATACCATCAAGCATGCCAAGGAGAAAATCGAGGCGGCCTTGGAGCAGATGAACAAAGTGAGTAATTAATTCGAACATGGGAAAAGTGCTTTTTCCCCCGTCTCTGTCCTTTGAATTCCTTCACATGTACCGTACGTACACTACATTCGTGGTGTATGTATACACGGACAAATCCTGAACCGGAGTGCTTGACTCGATGGGAACGAAGCCTTACATTATTCAGTGCTCATCGTGTACGAGTACACGTACTTGCATTCATATTGCACATGAGTCACGACGTCATCGCTGCATGCCACCATGTAGAGAAACGAGCAACCAGGCGGGCATTTCACGTTCGATTCACTCCAATTTAAAGCCATGTGTCTTTGCTCCATCCAACGAGGTCATGTACGATATGCGATGCTTTGTAGTACTATGTATACAATATATATGTAGGGTATATGAGAATTATCTGCATAACCACTCTCCACGTCTTTCTCTGTCGTCGGTAGGGTAACTTCCAGCGAGTGGTAGGGGTGATAAAAACATGAAATTGAATCAACTGAATAATCACACATCCGTGTTGTGAGTGAATTCTGGAATTACAACAAAAGGCGGCGACGAATAGTCAGTTGGTTGGGGGAATTGTTGGAATTGTGCACTAAACAACGAATCGTACATGTTGCAGGATGCCAAGGACCTAAACTCATCCAAATTGTGGCGTCGTCTTCCGCTCAAATCCTCCTCCAGTCCTAACAAGAAATCCATGTCCAATTTGGACCTTTCGAACACGGACGAGGGTGACAACGATAAAATGCAAAGGGTGAGTGAGTAACTGACTGATCTGACTGACCAACATTTTTCTTACTAAAGGAAACAATTACACAGGCCATTAAGGAGCATTTAAAGGAGCAACTAGTTGACGAGGGCACATTGACCTCTTGATTTTAGTCACCGTTTATGCTCTTTGGAATAATCACACTCTGGCATTGATTGAGGGGATTAGATGAGCTGACTGTTGCACTTTCTGCTCCTTTTGGGGTGTTTTCTTTGTTGAAAGTTGCTTCCAACCTAGTTTTATGAAGAAGGAGGGGAATGGCCTTACTAGGTAAAAGCGAAGCGCGTTCTACTTTTTCCAAAGGACATGGACGAACCTCGAGATCATCCAGGAGATCAAACTTGAAAATATATTTTCGATCAAAATGCATTAGCTCTATCAAATGAAGTGTTTGATCTCTACCTATAAAAATGAACATAAGCCAAGAAAGGTTGATGAAAAATAATTTGGACTCCCAGGCTACTTCATCACTATCAAAAAAGACCTGAGGCTGATTCTTATTCCAAAAGATTGGATGGTACGAGCTATTTTGAATGCATCAATAGGATTGAGTGGATGAAGAGTGTTCATTGAGAAGGTATCTCTTGTTGAGACGACCAAACTACGGCTTTCATTAAAGTACACAACTCCGAGCATCCTAATGCGTCTTTGAGAAGGCACTTATGCAAAGGAGCATTTTGATCCCAAAACATCTTGGAAGAGTTCCCAGTTGCATAAAATGAAGCGCGGATCAAACCGACCCATTGATTTCCCAATGTTTGTACGAGTGTTTTCTCAAATAACTTCCCAATCATTTATCTTAATCATTCATGAGGACGGAGGAATGAAGTTCGGAGGATGTGGAACAGGTTTTGATCCAAGCACGCTGATACGATTGACAACACATACCAATACACATTAGGAAGAGCAAATAATAGGAGATATGTGGAAGAATCATTAATGAACGTGCCAAGTATAATCTAATAAAACCTGAAAACCAAGTTTGTCGTAATATCACGCATTCACGTACCGGTACATTTTCCGGCCTTCCCCGCCAATAAAAAGTGCTCTTTTACCTTTTCCATCGGATCTTAGTTGAGACTAAGGTATTCTATGTACTTGCGTGAAAGCAAGGACAAGATCATTTGTACGACTTTGCATGTCTGGTTTGACGTGCCGCCATGCAAATTGGAACAAGACCCACTTCATTCGTTTTCGATACTCATGCTTGTCAAATTACCACTAATTATGCTTTGCTCCATGTCGATACGGTTGTTTCCAACCTTGAAGGCGTTTCCGTGACAAGAGTACTATGTACCCATATTACTTATATGCATTTCCATATTTTTTGTCTTTCAGTTAGCCACGGAGGTTTTAAATTGGACCCCCGAGGATTCTCACTTTCCCCTGGAGGGATGTCTCCAGTTCTTCCAAGCCACAGACGCCAATTGGAAGGAGAATATTGGCACGAGCAAATTCGTTTCCTTGAGCGCCATCTTGGCCGTTCAAGCCTCGGAGGACTTGCCCGAAATTACCGATTCCAAAGAGCTGATCTTTCCTACCGACACAAGTAGCATCAGGAATGCCTGCCTAGTCCTCTTCAAAGACAAGAACTCAAAGCCCAATGTTTTTAGGGTAAGTTACCACCTTTAACCTCATTGATGGTGTCTGGGAAGTTTGGACATCAACAATCCTGCTCAAGGTTCAAGTGCATCCAATGCAGTGCATGAGAGCGAAGAGTAACGAGGACCATTTTTCCTTGTTCCCAGACCAAGTTTCCTCCAACTTTGGACCAAGAGAGACAATTCCTGTTTGTATTTCTTGACGGCTAACGAGCATTGACAAAACTTTATTGCAAAAAGAATGAAATACTATGAGTAGAACGAAGGAGCTGAATTCGTGGGTCTCTCCCAGACCATGGCAATCTCTTCCAAATGCTGGAAATCCTCTCCCATATTGCCCAAGGTCTCCTCTTCAGCGTTTGGGGTGAGGGCTTCATCCCCTGCCGGCCATTTCTCATGATTTGGAATCCACTCCAAGCAATCGCCAAAGATAGCCTCTCCATAGCACAGAAAGGTTTCGTACCCTTCCCGAGATCCAGCCGACGTTCTGAGCCACATATCGTAGACATCCAAGCCTTGAAGCTTCTCCGCGAAATACTGGCAGTGATTGGAGAGCCTTTGAGGCCAATCCACGGGCGATTCGTCGGCAGATTTGGCCAACGTGTCCTCGTCTTGGAGCATTGAAACTCGTTGCCAATAGTTCCACGTTTCTAAGCCCTTGGCAGCCAAACGGTGATAGTCCCGCATTTGGAAGGGTTGGACAGTGGCGAAGGTTCTGGTGGAACAAACGAAGTTCACAATCTCGAGCACTTCTGATACGTTGAGCTCCTCTCGATCCTCAGGCAACTTGGACTCGGCGGTCTCAAAAGCCGTATCAAAGCGTTGGGCAATCAATCGACAGGCGTCACATCGTTGTGTTTTCACGTTGGGATCGTGATCGTGATAGAAGTAATCGTCACGAAACGGGTCCGTATTAAGATCTCCGTCAAAGTCCACTCGTTCCAGCCAAGCTGAAGGTGTGAATAGCCACGTTTGGGAAGCCTTGAGCACCAGAAATAGTCCCAAACACAGGAAAATAAACTTGAGAAGCCATCCTTTCATGATGATGCGATCGAATGAGGTCGTCGAAGAGGTCGTCGAAGAGGTCCTCGTTGGTCGCATCAGGGATATTTGCAAGGCTTCTTTATTAGCCCTGTGTCCACACTCAATGTTTTGAATCGTGCTCTGTGCGAACGCTTTCTCTCAATTGTGTTCAGAGCTGGCTTATCCATGAATATTAAGAACAAGCTTTTGGCAAAAGGCCAAATTTATGACTAAGACGGAAGGGAAGGACATACGAGAGGCAAACACAAGCCAGAGTTCAGGTAGAAATCAAGTGAAGCATAGATATTGTTATATATCAAATGCGTATACATATAATGCTTACTCATCCTACGCCAATTGATTGTTACAGGATCCCTTACCGCTGGAAAGATGTATAGTCTGCAGTGAGCCGGAATGGGAAGACGTGTTTGAAATCCAAGAGTTTGTCAATAAAGAAGCTTTCGTCTTCAAGGTAAGGAAGGAGGTCAATCTTTGAATAGCGAAAGGTGAAATACGAGAAACGAGAAAAACATGGCCTTTAATCTTTCCCTTGCCTTCACGCAGGGTGACGATCCCGAGTCCACGAAGATGTGGTTCAAAACTCTGCAGTTCTATACTCAGTGTCTCGGTGGATGGAGAAAGCGGAGGAAAGGATTGGGGAACATCATGGTTGATCCTAATTACGTTCCTTCCACTGGCGACAACCCATCAGCATCTGGAGGCAGTAGTGACTCTTAAACCTTGAGTGTGGGCACAAATTGCACCATTCGTGCCGCGCGAAATTTAGCCTCGTTCGTTTTTACGGCTGAGTGAGACCCGGAGGACAAATCCCCAATCTTTGCCATCATCATTACCATCATCATAATCATAATCAACATCATCATTACCACCATAAAGGCAAAAAAATAGCTACCATAACAAACAACAGCAACTGCAACCATCATGATGTGTGAATAATCCGTGTTATTTTCATATTCTGTGATATTTACCACCTTGAGAAATGAAGAGAAAGAATTTATTCTTGCCTAGTAATTGCCATTTGTACAAAATGCGAAAAGCAAAAGAAGCGAAAAACCACTATCACGTGGACTTGTTTTGCATCTCAAGCGGCAAGCAGGAAGGCTTTCAATTGAACACACATTTGGTCTCGAATAGATTTGATGACCAAGGCTTAAGCTTGAACACTCTCGCTGCTTTCAATCCCACGCCCACTTCCGAGGATAAACATCGATTTCCATGTAAATAGTATCCTTGTCTCGTCCACCGATGTATCTTCCGGGTCGATATCGTGTGGCAAAGCAACGATAAACTCCGTCATCCTCGACCGGACGATAATCTCGAATGATCAATCTCGAGCCATTCTCACCCCAATTCTCGACATAGTAACGATAGCGATTCTGTCGGTGGTAATCATGATCTTTGGCATATCCATGATTTCCGTGAGATTTGCGATACCAGATCACATTGGAGAGATGGCGCGAGCTAGACGGGAAGTCACACTCCACCACCAAATCTCGACCCTGAAGGTAATATTGGCCCTTGCCCACATTGATGTTGCCTCGGCCATCGTAGTGGTGGTATTGGTGGGAATAGCTCGGGCTCACCAAGAAATGGGACGTGGCGTAGTAAGAGGTTTGATGCTCTTCGGTTTGGTAAGTCGAGTATTTGTAATGTGTGGGTGGAGGACGGCAATGGTGTCGAAGAAGGAAACCCTTCTCATAGCAGTACGTGTACACTTTCTGATCGTATCGATCCAGATAGTACTCGCCGTAAAAGTCTGAGTCCTTGCCATGATGATAGTGACCACGTGTTGTCCCCAAAATCCAGGCCAGCCCAAGAAGGGAGGAGAGACCTTGCCACTTTCGAGTCATGTTGTCAACTGATACTTGGAAAGCCCATTCAAATCTCGAGAGTTGTCCGTCCGACAGGTTGTTCCCATGCCCGGATTCTCCATCGGCACAGAGAAGGGAGAAGGCTAACTAACTCTTTGCTGCCTGCTTGTGACACGAAATGAATGAACAGAATGGTCGGAACTATTTTCAACTTGGAGAGAGACAATTCGTAGAGGAAACGCGGGGGATACTTTTTCAACCTCATCTTCAACTTCCAACCAGCCAGCGGACCAGCGAATCTTCAAAACATCCTCTTTTTTGGCATACGCCTCGATCCGATGTGCGCCGTACAGAACTAGTACTTAGTTCATAGTTCGTAGAGGACTCCTGGATGGTGGCATCAATTCCGAGGATCTCGATGCAAGGATCCTGGCCTAGCGATGTAGAATTTGCAGATGTTGTAAGTTCGTGCGTGTGTCTGAGGAGGTAAACTTTGACGAATCAATGTACACTTGCTTAAATGAGACGTGATGTTTCGATTTCAAGGTAGGGGATGCAGGATATTTCAAAACTGCGAGAACACTTGAACATGTTCTTGATTGGTATTAATGGGTTGAGATGTTTGATCGAAGACGGTAGATGTTTCCAATAGGATTTGTCACTGGCGACTTATTTACCATTGAAATCGCTTTTAAGGGATCCTCACAAGTGAACAGTTGGAAGGTAGTCATACATTCATATTCGATATAAATTTTTTAAATAGGTATCTTTTCACTGTCATGTTTCCCTGTTTCATGTCTAACATCTATTTGAACAATACATCTCTGACAGTTTTTATCGAACCATCGCTTTAAAGTTTCTCATGCCTCCGTTTTCGTGTACCTTAGTTTGGGCATCAGAACTCACCGACCCCTGGATGCTGCCAAGAAAACCTCCCCGATCCCCTTCACTTTTTGAACGGAAGCACAATGTACGGTAGGATTTGCCAAAGAGATTCCGATCTCATCTGAATTGTGTTTAAAGTCCGTAACGACAAGCTATTCTGGATGTGATGTGTGATTCGGGATGTTGAATGTGAATCCTACCAATGATAAGGGTATAACAATAAACATGCAGAACATCTGTTGGTTTGATACTACGTACAGTAGTAGATAGAATATACTGTACAGTACATACGAGTACCAACGGAGTGCTGTGAACGGCCGAGAGGACAATTGAGGGACCAAGAAGATTCAGCCGACAACACTGAGAAGTCAGGATTCATTCTTCCCGTTCTACCTTCATTCACTTGCCATCGATGAACTCTTTGCCCTGAACACATGTAGAAAAGATGTTTTTGACGGTGTTAAAGAGATCTGGTGACTGATGAGCCACTACCGTTGTGGCTTGTACAATCTACGTAAATACATACTATATGCTTACAATGCGAAGCGTGGAGGATGACACATTGGTCGATCTCAGTTTATGGAGACGACACCCTGAGACAAGAAATCGAATGACAACCAACGTTGTCCTTCCGGAGTACGAATATTGAAAGACAGGTTTAGTTGGCGTGCTTCAAGGATTGGGCATAGGTATGAGATTTTTTGGCAATCGTTTTTTGCACATTTGAATGACGGATATTCACATTATGCAACAAAAGTTTGCACCTTGCTATTTGTCTCTCTCAATAAACGAGTTGCGAGACTTGAATTTACGGGGATTCATCATGAGGAAAAAGACACAGGGGTGAAAAGTGCGGTAAATTAATGCCTTCGAACTCCACCCAAATGAGAGGAGATGTGCTTAAACGAATCAAGTCGTAACAATGACATAGTTCAATGCGCCAATCTTGGAAAAGGGCTCTCCTCCGTGCATTCAAGGGATTAAACCGTGGCCTCAAACTCTCCGTTTGTGTTGTTGTTTGTCAAGCACAACCAAAGACAACAACTAACAACCTGATGTAATCGGGGTTTATCTATTTGGATGGTCTTAAATTGTGGCGGACTCTATTCATTCTTCGAGATCCAAACCTGGTCTGATCTGGTAATCTGGTCTAAAAAGAGTTTAATTTTGCCCCTTTTGTTGGTTGAAGTGGTTATTCCGATTGTTACACAGAATGGTATCGAACAACAAACCTACTCACAAATACGCAACCAAATGAGATAATGCTCTTTTGTTTGTTTTCTGGAGAGTATTATCAAACGTGCTCTTGTGGAGGCACTCGATGTTTTTTTTTAATGTCATCAATCTACGTACATGCCACTTGGATTTGAAGCTACATTCTTTGCGTCCTCTGGGCAATCGCCCAATTCGTCAATGTGTAATTGATCCACCTCTTTCTTCGTTTGTCGTCCATATTTATCCACGCAGAAACACTGACCTGCTTGACATTGGAAAGACCTGAAGTTGCCATTACTTTCGCATGTGGGCTTGGCGAGGCCTTCAGATAAGTAGGTCTTGGCAAAAGCGCACTCACAGTTTATATCTCGACCTTCTGCGGAGTAAATGCTGGCCTTAAAATCCTCAATGGGGTTGCCCTCACGATCTGAACAATAATAGAACGTCCCATTGAGCTGGACCTTATCAAAACTGCCATCCGGAGAACACTTGGGTAACTGGGTTCCGTGGTACAGGGTCCTGCCTTGTTGGGCGTAGGATTGTTCCAATTTCTTGTAATGACCCACTATCTTCTCGCAAGGATTGAAGTACTCGACGTTGTGGATGTCCTCGTCAAAGCACTGCAAGTCTGTGATCAAAGATTGATATGTGATGGTGCCGTTGATTGTCATGTCGTCGTTGATGCAGAAGCACATGTCTTCGGTAACCGTTCTCTCGGCACATTGGATCACATCAAAGTTCCCATTAGATAAGCATCGCATATGAGAGGGAAAGTAGACATTGTCCCAAGCAGACGCCGTTCTGGCCTTTTCCAAACACGCTTTCAAGTCTCTCTGCAATTAAAAAATCGATCACAATCTCTTTCGAAATTGCTCTTAAAATACGACGAGCAAAATGACGGCGTCACCACAATTCTTGGGAGGTCACGGACTCTGAATTAATGATGTGGGGGAAGTCGAGACTAAAAAAACATCATGCGATTTAGTTGTAATCAGTTCTTTCAATCATTTAGTAAGAACTGCCAAAAGTCCAAAACTGTTTCTTCTCTGTTCAATATGTACTTATCCTGTAAATTTTGAGGAAAAATAGTATCCCATTCCACAAGAAGTCCATTGGAGGAAAGGTAGGTGGAAACTTAATTTCGTTCGATAGCAAACAAAAAATCAGGACCATATGTATTCAAGTGGATTATCCGATAGATGCAACCACACGCTTTTCAAACATGTGGTTGGATGTATAGCATGCTTAAGTCCAGAAATAGTATCATGATGATAGCTCTGTACAAGTCGATTGTCCGCCTGCATCTTGAATATGCTTCACCTATTTGGGCTCCAATGAGTTCAGCAGGTTTGCAAAAGGTCAAACAAGTCCAAAGATGTTTCACTAGGAACATTGAGGATATGAGAGAGCTCTCGTACCTGGGAGGAGTGCAACCTTCAAGGCCTCGAGAGTCCAGGCTAGTTAGAACAATGAATTCCTCCTCTCCAATTTGCTTCCCGAAAATATTCGCCTGGAATATGTAAGTATTGATCCTGTGGCAGGGTTGAAGTCAGACTTGGACGAGTTTTTTAACCAGAATTCCTGATCAACCATACATTCAAGAGCTGGCCAGATCCTCCAACTCTAATTGTTGGTCGAACAAATATCACATGAATATGAAGTGATGAAAAATGAGTATATATTTGGTCTTGGAGTGCTGGGAATTTGATTCCCAGTTGCTGAAAGGAAGTCGTCAAAAAGGGGACCTCCCAAAACTTGGGGCGACGCCATTAGATTGTTGTTGATAATGTGAACACCCAATGATAAGGATGATATGAATTAAACAAAAAACCAACCTCATACTGAACTCCATCCAAGTGGTATTCCAAGGTCATTCGGCAGCCTTGGTAAAGACTTTCGTAGTAGTTTCGAGCACATAAGCAATCCTGCTTGCCCATTTGAGACTCTGCCTCTCCGCCGGCAATCCCAAAAATGGGCTCCCCATTGTCCTTCTCCACGCAATGACAAAGACCTCCACGAATGCACTGAATCGGTTCCCAATAACCATCCGTGTCGCAATTAGGCCGAGCTTGGTTCACCCCGAGAGTTCCGTTGGACAGATTGTCCTCGTAAAGTGTCAACGCATCCAAACAAGAAGTCTTAGAGCGAATGCATTTGGTCACCTTATCATCCGGCTTCTCCAAGGCACAAGCTGCGGAACAAGACAATTTAAGTAAGGGCAAATTTTGAGACCCAAAAACAAAGCTCATCCATTACATGGAAATCGAAAATGACATGCTGTGCCTACTTATGGGCAACAATACTTTAACAATATTGTTCGGAGTGACACTTGATTGTTCTAGCATAACGGCGATTGAAATGAGCTTTGGCATTTCAAGAAAAGTATGCCAGCACATCATTTGGGTATTTTCCACTTAAAGTACTGAACAAATCAACTGTAATTTCAATGCATTATGTAGCAATAGGTCGCAGCAACAAATGCACCTTTCAAATGCAATATTATTGTATATTAAATGTGTGAAGTCATATGTCATGACAATAGCTGTAAAAAGAAATTCGAATAGCCTTTTTAACACTTCTCCGACTTTTTAGGGTCTATTCGACTATTTGGGGTCCATTCGACTTTTTCCAACTCTTTTGCTGTTTTCACACATTACGTCCATTTTTCGCATTTTTTCTATTTTTGTTCGATCGTTCCTGCTTCCTTCAACGCTACAAGAGCAGACAAAAACAACGAAACGCAAAAAAATGGCAGATGTCGAGATCACGTTGAAATGTGGTCAAACCAGGGTGAGCTAGGGCATACTCCATGCATGGCTAGGGCTAGGGAGTTGTCCGAACAGAGCAGAAAGCTGGACGGCGTAGAACTGCAGTTACGGGTCGAACAAAACGCTTAAAGGCAAAAAGGTACTTACTTAGCCATGTCTCGCTCTCCTTTTCTGCTCACGGTGTTACTAACAATACTGATAAAGTTATTTTCCAAATGCCAAGACTTCTAATATTGATTTTCGTTGTTATTGAAACAAAAGGAACAACTTTCGTAAAAAATCATCTTGGATTCTAGCTCAGATTAGAATATTAATCCACTTAAAGCCTACAAAGAAACCACATTTTTAAAAACATAATCAATAGATGTTGGGAGTAGCCTTAGTTACGTTTCCAACTAGAATTTTATTTAAATCCATTGAGCAAACGATAAGATATCTCGTTTTCAAAGATTGCATTGTCATCAAATTTGATTACAAATTGCTCCGGCTATATCTTAAAGCAATTGCCAAGAAATGTAATAAGCTTTTTCTATCTCTAAGATATATATGAAAATATTTCACTTTTCTGCAGCAGGTAGAAAACCCCGAATATAGTTTGCAATATAACTTAAAACTTACTTAATGTCAATATTTCACAATTGTGGTGCCATACTTGTCAATCCCAACTTTTATCAAGCTTAATCTTGAATTTTGACAAAATTCTATTAACGTTGAACAAAAACATCGCTAGTACGTCGATAAATTATTGCAAAAAGTGACAATTTGGAAAATTATATTGTCACAGGTATCGTTCAAATATTTTAGGAAGATGATAGGATGGTGTAGTTTTTGGCACTTCAGTAAAATGAAAGGCAATTTTGCATGTTTTGTAAGTTTCAAGCGACATTTTTTGCTACTTTTTGCTTTTAAAGAAATCTTAAAGAAAATGGAGAAGTATTATTTCTTGTCGTGTCATTGAAAAAGACAATCATATTCCTTGGAAATAACTGGAAACATAATTAGGCCATTTTTCGATCTTTCAAGACGTAAAACGCAACCTTTAAGTTGTAATAATTAAGCATGTGCTAAATAGAAGTTTTTGAAATTTTACGTCAATACATAACTAAGAGTATGTTTAATACTGATTGACTACGTTTTTGACAATGATGCATTTTAATGGTAAGATAAGTGATTTAACACACTTATCAGAGCTACTTTTGAACATATGCATTTTACAAAAGTTGTTCCTTTTCCTTCTTTGACAAAGAAAAACATATCTAGATGTCTTGGCATTTGAGCAAACACTTAACCAGAAAATATAACTACCGTGTGCTGTATTGAAGCTTTCTCTCCAAGACCACTTAAACCTGATATTGATGGAAAGCTTCACATAAGCATTAATAACTTGCAAGTAATTTGCTAACAATTTGTTCAGGTTGACCAGATTGAGGGAAAGGTACTTTGATTTCAGAAGGTTTAGGAAAGCAATTTTAGAATTGCCTACCTTTTCGGGCCCGTTGCGGTTTGCTTAATGTCCAGAGGTCTTAAATAGGCAATCTAGCTTCCTCTACCTAAAGCTCTAGAAATACATCGCTTAATGCTTGTTTTTTTTGTAATGCCGTATTTTCCCAACTATTTCGTCATTTTTCCCAGCTTTTTTTCAGCCACTATTTTGCCAAATTTAATAAGCTATTTTTTACGGCTTTGGTTTTGCCTGCTCTTGTAACGTTGAAGGAAGCAGGAACGTTCTAAAAAAATAGGCAAAATGCGAAAAATGAACGAAATGTGTGAAACCGAGAAAAAAGCTGGAAATAGTCGAACAGACACTAAAAAGTCGGAAAACGTGTTAAAAAGGGCTATTCGGCTTTAGTTATTACATTCACTATATTAAAAAGTATGGCAATGACCTCCCAAAATATAGTAAAGAGTGACTCATCAGTCAGTTGCTACTTAAAGTACCCAATACCTTGCATATGCCACTTTCCACTTTGTACGTCTGGTGTGTCAAAATTGCTTTTGGCGTGCTGCTTTTTCTTTTTGGTGTGTCATCACCTTTTCTATGATAGCGATTTGAATGTTTTAGTTCAAAATTTTGGTGTGACAATTTCTTATTTTTTATGCACCATGAATATGCATTTTATGAGGCAACCAACCTGTTCTGTTTGTTTGTTACGTGAGTAAGATGGTGGCCCTCTTGCTCGGCCTGCTATCTGATGATAGGTGTCCCAATTGAGGGATATTCCTGCTCCTTTCTCATAACTAACACCAGTTATTGCCTCACCATCAGGGATGACTGTAAGTTCAGCCATTTGAGCTGTTAAAAGCAGCCACTCATGTTGTTCATTTTGTAATCAAATACCACAAAGCCAGGGATAGACCCAAGATTCGCAAATTGAAAAGCGGCTGCTTACCAATCCGGTACCGCACCCAACTTGTGTGTGTCACTGAAATTTTTGTGTGTCCATTTCGGCTTCAACCAATCTTATATTCTTGTCGATTATCGAATAGTCGAAAGCGTTCCGTTTGGGGTGTGGTATACTATATTAACATAATTCCTTCAAACACTAAAACAGGAAATATTCTTGGAAAATAGTTACTGAACTTAAAGAGTCAACACTTGCTCTTGTATTCATTTCAAGTGCCAGCGGTATCTTTAACCAACAGCTCATTATTCAATACACTTTGTTTTTGAAGTGTTTTACGTGAATTTTCACTTCACTTTATTTATTTTTTACCATGGGCTACAGGTACAAAAAAAAATTCCTTTTATTTAGTAATTAAGAGGGTCATCTAAAGTCTTGACATTAGAGCAAAGCCACAGTCTGTTACTGGAAACCATTTGAACTGATCTAACTAAGCATCCGTTCAATATATTTTCAAATTTTTTTTTCGTCACTTTTGATTTCGAAAGGTGTATTAATGTGCAGTATGTATGTAGTTTTTGAGCAGGTTACCTGACTCGGAACAAAATGTCAATCCGAAGGTAGAACTGGCCGCAAAAGTCTTTGCAATGCAACATCGACTGTTACCCTTCAAAACTGCACCCGGAGAGCTAAATTCAGATGGGCTTACGAGACAAGCTCTATGGGACTACTAACTTAGCTGTGGTCCACACATTTCACTTGGAAATGGGGAAAGGGATATGGTGGAACACACCGAGCCGGCCTTCAGGTATGAGACACATCGGCTTGGACAACAGGAGCAAAAGTCCTTGGGATTTTCGTAGAGCTGAAGGAGTTCTCCAACGCATTCGGTGGTTTCGGGGAGTCCACAATTCGGAGCACACGCTTGGTCGTTGCAAAATCCGGTTTCGCACAGAAAATTGTCCGTGCACACACCTTCTGACTCAACAATGAAAACGGCCAATGAGACACAAATTGCAACCAGAGCCTTCATTTTTCGCACACTTTTTTCCATTTTATTTGGGAAGTAAGTGTAAGCTGTGGCTTCAAATGATAAGTTATCTCTGCTGTTTGGGCATGATCTCCTCTGTTATCTAAGTATGAAATTGATTATTCCGGAACTAAGATCGTAGGTATGCACTGATAAGAATAGATGCCAAGTTTATGAATTGGAGCGGAGTGTTTGAGCGGATGTCATATGGCAAGAAAGGTCAGAGCGAGTGCTGACTCAAAGTTTTTATTTTTGTTGCAAAGCACTTTCAACATTGACGAACTATATACTTTGTTTTCAAAAGTTCTTCCCCACTGGCACTCTCAGTCTTTTACAAGCTGAAATGTGATTGTGAATCAATTGATTCAATGGGACCACATGCCAACACTCTTGTAGCAAACTTTTTGCCATTTCATCTTTGTTGAGCCTCACCTAATTCAAATAGATTCTTGCCCAAATGTCAAATATTTTTGCCTGAAATTCTAACTCACCTGTCACGAACTACTCAATAGAGCGGTTCATGAACCTGGATACAAACTGAATCGCAGCTTAGTTTTTTTGTTGTATGTTAAAAAAACTGACGTATTTTTTTTTATTCCTTCAATCGGCCAAAATTGCATATTATTTAAAAAGCACATTTACTTGGACGTTATAACCAAACCAAATACATAAGAATAAAGAAAATCCTCATCATACTTCTTGAATCTTGTAAATAACCAGTACTTTTGCATTTTAGCCAAATGTAGTAATCTAAAACCAGTAAACCAATTGATCGATTCATAAAGCTCTGCCCCTCTGAAAATCGAAGCTGTCCACGTCCATCTCAAAGAAATTAGCCTTACCCACCACCGAAACGATCTCAGGTGCATGTACACTACTTAAGGTGGTAAACACAGAATGCAGTTCTTATGTACATACAAATTTGTCTCGATGCTTATTTTTGCATAAGTTTATATAATATTTTTCTTATGACTCTGTTTTTTTACGACAAAATCATTACAGAAATCAAATGGCTTTCTTTCTTTTACGGCTTGGGGGTCAAAGTACATAAACAACAGAAACCAAAAATCCTGTTATCCTTTTTTTCAACAAATGCTACCCAGAATGCGAGACATTTTATGCAATATACTTTGGTGGAAGGCGTTGGAGAAGCACTCGTTGGAGAGAATGTTTGTGGACCAGTCACAAACTCCTTATGTAAAAACATTGATGCCATGGTAGGCAGATAAATTCGTCTGGCCAAGATTAAAAGTGGTACACTAGGATATTAAGTGGACAGGAAAATGTCGCTGAACCTCATGATTCGATGGAAGGATGATGTTTTGATTTTATGAGCTAAATATTGCGAGTCTTTTTCCTGATAAAAACGATTTTTTTTTTTAAATATGTTAGATAATCTTTTCCCTCAGTACCGCAGGTGGAAAAAAGAAAGTCCAATTTTAAGTGTTTGTTCTAAAGTTAATTTCCTAAATCAAGGCGGATATTTTTTTCCACAAAAGCCATTTTTTTCCTAATCCCGTGCCACAAGTGCGAAAAGAGAGTCCGATATTATTAAGAAACTGGGTTTAACTTGTCAAGACAATGTCGTTTAATCAAGATGTAATGAAGTTCTGGAAATTGTTATTCGTATATTATGCAGTATTGCAACTTTATATTCTTTTCATTTATTCAATTTTAGTCTGAAAAGTTTTTGGCCCAAAAGTCCCAATCAACCGGATGTTCCCGAGCTACCCAAATCCATCAACTCTTATGCCTTGGTGAATCAGATATGCATATGAAGTTAGATAAAAATAAGTACATTATATGGAGTGATTCGAAAGCGCACAAATGAACTGCCTCCAGTTTTATATAACAATATTTATGGAATTGCTCGATTTTATGTTAGTTTCAGACTTAGACTCAAACGCCTCAAGCCCTAATTTATCTAAATGCGTATTGATATGATAAATCAAATGGTTATTGTAGTTACAACTTAGTAACATACTGTGCTTTGAAATATAGTGAATTGCGGGTTAAGCTTTTTATAATAAGATTGCCCAAAAACAATGTAAGGGAATCGACAAGCAGGATATATGTTGCTCCTGTGTATCACTTTTTGGAGGCCCAAAGTTATTTTGAATTAAGCTGAACGAGCTTTTGGGACACTTGTCTAAGACTAAAAATGTTCACCGCTTTAAATTCAATTGGCATTCATTAATCAGATGATTTCGTTTATCATCTGATATCCCAACTCAGCGGGGATAATTTCTAAAAAAAAACTAAACTTCCGCCTTTGAGCGTTTCGCCTGTTTTTGAGTCTGAAACGGGATAGTCCTTCTCTAAAAATAATTGTGCCAGGGTCCTTAGCTTCGCCAATCCCGTGCTCAAACATTTCCACTGCCGAAATGCAATGCATGTTGTGGCACGGCCTGCAATTGTGGAACACTTGCCTCAAACCATGAAAAGAATGACAAAAAACCTACTTGTCAATATGTTTGATAAAAGAGAAAAAAGACTAAAACCAAAGAAACCCTCAAATCCTTGTACCCTCGTATCCTCCTATGCATTCGTCATTTGTTTCAAGTCATTTTACTAAACATTTAACAGAAAAATCACAAAAAATCGTTTGAATCTGTTTGCGGTTTTAAGCCATCTTTTTTTCCTCGAAAAGTAACAGTTTCGGTAACGGTAAATTATCGCCATTTTAGAGAAGTAACGGTAACGGTAACGGTGCATTTTTTCTGCAACGCTTCAAGCCCAGGGGCAAAAGGCGTGTCATGGGCCGTTTGGTCAGTTTTAGGTGCTTGGGACTAGCTTCAACCGAACAATGCAAAAAGTTTAGAAAAGATGCGTTTGCTTCGTTCCTAGTAATCCCCAAAAAATGTGTTTGTTGCTAGAGCCTATTGGTGGTCAAAAAATAACCATTTACTATTGCTCATGCTATCTTTTGATGAAAAATCGTATTAGATGTTCTGCAAAAAAATGAACTTAGAAGAACGGTGCAAAAAAAAATATTTCGGATCAACAGTTGACACTAAGTGATCTGAGGTGGAGCTAGCTGTCGAGAAAATGCCTCAAATTTGGTTGAAGCGCTCCCTACTGGCCAAAAGAAAACCCTCAGCTGAGCAGATTTCGAGCTAATGCTTCCCAGATGAAGAATAAATACTCTTTCGAATGCTTTTCCGTTATGACTGGACTCTATCCAAGTAAAGACTTTACTACTCGTTTCGCACTCTACAAGACATAGACAACTGTGAATGCATCATCGACTTAAAGAGGACATTTGGTCTGGGATGATTAGTACAACCGTGGGGAACAAAGACATAAGGAATCGACTCGGATCATAATTAGAATGCATTTACAAATGGCCTCAAACGGTTTTGTAATGAGCAGTCCGAAACACATTCCAACCAATTAATGGATGCTTTCGTGTATCGCAACAAGTACGAGAAAGCTAAAACGACAGAATCATTTTCGTGTAGATGCTTTTTTGAGCATTTAAAGTGCGTTTAAGAGTATTGCAATAAATATGTGGCAAGATTATGATCATTGGAGATAATCCTAATGCATTGTTATATTCTAGTCACCGATATCAATTTACATTTACCACTACTCATGCTCCCACCATCATACTCGCCATAGATATTTTCCCTTATTATAAATGCCATCACCAACGAACAATAAATATCTAGTCAACAGCCACCATCCGGTAATCTAACATGCGTATGAGTCTAAACCATTAGCTCTTACAATCGCATATTCCAGGAGCATGATAACAACCGCAAAATGAAAGATCCATCGTGAATGAATTTCACTTTGGAAGGCAAATATGCGCAATTTGGCTCTTAAAAAGAGGCACCCATCCACCTCATTTTTGTGATATGAAAGTTAGGGATTTGCCCCACCCCCAAAAAATTCACTTCATTATTGCTTACATCTGTTTTTAAAAATATTGACCCGTGAAAAAAAGTTGTTCCGGACTCTTCGTTTTATGCTCCAAATTCCACGCATATCAACAACATTCATTGAATACTCTGTATCATAGATTTCTAGACACTGGATGTCGGACGACCGACAACTCGGCTGGTAAAACAGTACAATGGATGGTCTCCTGGGAATTGATTACAAACCGGTTTATTGTACTGTTTAGCCAACCGAGTGGTCGGTCGTCCGACATCCAGCGTCTAGAAATCTATGTCTGTATGTAAATTAATCGGACTATCCTTGCGTTTGCTCTCTTGAAAGCTCAATATTTCATTCAAGGGTGCGTTCCCGATAGAATCCATCGACATTGAAGCAATTGCCCCACTTAATAGAGCGTGTTTTGCCATCTTCACTGTCGAAATTGGCCAGACCTTCCTGGTCAATCAACCAATCATTCGCCCATACACCTACGTACGTACAGTACATTTGTATATTTGGAGGTAATGAGTGAAGCAAAGTGGGCAATTCTGGACGTTGTTCCACTGACTGTGTTTCATCATGCACTCATTTCTCATTCCTTTCAGTTGGTTGAGCGTCTTTGCATTGGTGGGGCCTCCTTCATGCAAGGGGAACTAAACGTGAAAACCTTGTGCTTTTGAGCAATGTACGTACGTACGTGGATGAGGTATTTCGGAATTGGCGTTTAAACCCATGTTTGAGGGAGGGCCCAGCAGCAAATTATATGCAAAACAAAGCACTCGCGAATTAGGCAAATTGTCAAATTATGGCCTGTTAAGACGCATGTACATCGGCAACGAGACAAGCTTCGCACTCAAAGAATCGAATGAAATACACACAGACAGACAGACAGACAGACAGTTGGACAACAACCAACCTCATGCTCAAAACACTCTCCACTACATGCGCCATTATTGGTCTTTACGACCAGATTCCGTTCTTTTCAATCATGAAGACTCTATTTAATGCTGGGTTAGCTAATCCCCTAGTTAGCGGTAAGCAAGAGTTCATGCGCCTCAACCCAACTTTTGAGCTGGATATGCCGAATCATGCACTGTGGGTATGTCCATTATTACACTACTTTGTGGCGTATCTAGAGCCTCACTCACTCACCCTGTATTATGGTTATCTTCGTATTTCATTCCCTCATTAATAAATGTCGAGAGTGTGTGGCTTCGAAGCTCTTTTATTGTGGTGGCTGGGCGAGCTTTCCCATTGGTGGAAAAACCGCAGAGCATAGTCGTAAAACAGAGGATTCTTCCACAGCCTCGGGCTGACAATACAAATCGGTGAACTCCATTTTCCAGCTTCTTTTTCCATCCACGGGACCTCGCTTGCCTTTAAGTACAGCCTGTAGAATTCCAGATTTGGGACGATGAGGACGACAAACGATAACTGCCCTGATTCATGCCATCGCTATCATCTAGAGCACCAACGCCAAGAGAAACGACCCATGCCCTAAGCATACAATGGGCTCAACCGGAGAAGCTTCACCTCAATTTGTTTTTGAATCGTGTCAGAGATTCGACAGGAGGAAGAAATGGGAAAAATGAGAGCTTTGGTGACGTTGTCTCTTCTACTAAAGGATCTCTCTCTAGAATAAACCAAAGGAAGTCATTCCAAGTGCGAGGGAAGAAGAGGCTTTTCTTGAGAAGTCATGAATCATTGGACAACTTAGTGGAAGTGCATTGGTGGTGGTTGGGCTGATCAAGATTATGAATTTATGGCCTGAAGATTTAGCAAATGAGGCGAATGAAGAGGTTGGTTTGATTCGTTGGCGGAACCGCGAACAAAAGTTCAGAAGTTCTCAATTCATGAAACCAATCGCAGGATAATTTGTAATGATTACTTTATTGCTGTGAAACGACGTCTATCGGCTAAACAATGAACTGTACACGAAAAGCCGACTTAATCGTGACTTTGGGAGTGTCATTTTTTCAAGAATATTGGATGTAGTACATAGAAAGGTGTAGTGGCGCCACGTTCAATTAAGCTCCTTGATTCATAATGTGATGACTTGTGTTAACTATGGTGGTCTCCCATTTTTAGCCAAATATTAGATATATCATTCTGCAGTTCATATTGATGAATTGGCCTTAGATGCAAATTGTAATGGACATTGATGGATTGATGCCCAGAATCCGATCAAGTCGACCTATGTATTCGAGAGAGACGAATCGTGTGACGAATCCATCAGAGCAACGAAAGCATGTTCAGGCTGAAAACGTAGAGAATCTCGAATTGGATCGAAATAGAAGGTATGCCCAAGTGAGGCATGGTATTTAGACCGAAATTTAAAAAAAAAAGGACTCATCCATCTGTTTTGAATTCGAATAAGCAACTAAATATGGAATGGCCCAGAGAATGCAATGGCTAATTTGAACAAATTCCATCTTTTGCTTGTTGCTGATGAATTTTTTTTCACCAGCAATGACAGCTAGCATAACCCGAGGGTACATCAATCAGTCATGCGACATGATCTAATTCATCAATAGTTTCATATGGTGTTCTTATAGCATAAATAAGTATGATATTCCCGTTTCAAGGCCCCATTCAGTTCTGCACGTTAGGGGACGCTTTGTGAGCCAGTCTCCAGCAAATACTGAGCAGATGGGGCGAATGGTTCGATTTTGAATCGTTATGGGTTTGAGATATTTTTGGTAAAACATTTTAAAATCTGACGTAAAACTAGTGACCTTGTCAACAAAATGAGTCGTTCACTTTTTACAATCATATGGTATTTAACGAATGTATTACTTTTATTTAGTATACCTTTTCTCCTTTCGGTTTGACTCGCTTAATAGAGCTGATGTTTGAAATAAGGGCTCCTATATATCTCAGTATATAAAGTGGATATAAAAACACTCAAAATTAGTCACTCTACCACAAACTTTTTTAGCCGATAATCGTTGCGGTTAAAGCAGCTGCAAGGGTCTATGTTACCCATTTCAAATCGAAAAGTTCAAAGAATACCCGGGCTTTAGTCGCTCCAAAAAGAGAAACAAATTGCAGGTCCCGTTCCCTTGGATCCAAATGCTTTATCCATTGCTCAACTATTCCTCGTAAAATTGTGATAGCATTTTTTCACAATTTCACAACCTTCCTTGATAAGTGCATTTTTTTTACTTTCTTAGTCAATCAGATCTATTTGAGCTTTACTGTACTACATTCCATATTTCCATACATTTCAAAAAAGGGGAGGGAGAAAATGGATTTGGGAATTTGAGTTCGATTTCCATCTTATCATTTAATACTCTGTAGGACCTCAAAACCGCAAATGATTTTTGCCTTTTTTCCTCGAAAATTCAGTTTCGAATAAAGCTCCAGGAAAATACATGTTTGGTATAAATTCGGGTTAACATTTAAATCAACTTGTAAAAGCTATTTCAGCCTCCAACCCTAGCAGTCAGCTATTTAAAAGATTTTTTGTAAAAACATTGATACTTATAAAAAAAACCGGTAACTTAGAGACATTGGATGAGCTTCAGAGAAGACAATCCCAGTAATGAATTGAAGTTAAATGGAATTTTGATTTTAGCAATTGAAATTTTGAGTTGGTGTAACCGAGCGGTCTAAGAGGCAGCATGATCAAGGCAAGAATCTTCTCCCTAGGTGTCGTGGGTTCAAATTCCGGTGCCGGAAGTAACTCTAATCAAAAATCCTGAAAATCGAATTATCAATATTGCCAAAAAACAACAACCAGTGGTATATAGCTTAAGGCTGTTTACAAATGCACCATTTTAAGACAAAATGGGGACAAAAACGTCTGTCAAAATAGATAAGAGATTGCAGAATTTTGTAAGGTCGCTTCGGCTGCTTTAAAAACATCCACATTCCTTAAAAAAACAGCAAAGCAAATTTCATCCGATCATGGATTCTTTATTCTTTAGTGATCTTAAAAAGAAATCTGAAATCTCACAATCCTGGTGACAAGCTCGAAACAGTATCAAAATAAAGCAAATCTTTCTCAAAAGAGACTAGGATTAAGCCAGATGTATGTAATCTGAATCGTTGGACAACTTTGTCATGTGTAGTCCATGCTGTATGTGTGCACCGTGTAGTCTAGTATATGGTATGTGTACTCCGTACAGTGCTGTAGTGGCGGAGGAATCCTGGCGCTTGGCTTAATGTTCGGGCTCGTTCTTACTGTATGTAGACAGAGTGATCGGTATTTGGTGCTCTGGAACAACCCCTCATTTTGATTCATTACTCGAAAGGTGCAAACAATCATGTTGGTCTTGGACAATCATAGGCTACACGCCAAACAAGCTCTAACTTTTCTAGAAATCACATTTTTATGCCTCTGTGAAGTTAATGCAGAAAATTACAGGGTGTTGGGTGTATGCGGTGCGCTTTAAAATCTTTAGGTCCACCGAGGCACTGCCCACCAACACCGCCACCACCACCTACACCACTGAATATGGTTATTGTTGTTGTTGTTGCTGATGTGTTTGGCAACTCTTTAAGATAAGAAAAGTGCATTCAACTCCAACCTAACGACCTGAATGGCAAACAAAGTTAGTCGCCTTTGTTCTTGTGGCCAACTGGTGAGTGAGTCGATATCGGAGTGAATTCTCACAAAAAAGGAACACAACCGAGACATCACCATTTTTTTCCTGCTCCGCTTCCCTTAGATTAGTAGCCAATGCCTGTGGGTTTAGAATGTGATCGGCAACGTAGTTTGGAAACTACCTCTGTAATCCATGAGCATTTGCACTCAATTAGTCGCTCGTGATGATCCTACATGGATGACAAACAACGACAACAACAACAAAGACACCAAAATGACAACCATTCCGCTGAATCATTTTCTCCCTCTTGATCTTTTCTCAAGAACAATTTGATAACGAAATTTGTCCGCCAAATCCAATCTGAAATAGGCAAAGAGAGGCAGAGCGAGATAGTGAGAGAGAGAGAGCAAGAAGGCCATAAATCAGACGGGGGTCCGACTCCAACCCGTCATCATCGGATCGAGCGGACGTCTTGTGTGCCCCCGCCGTAACCAGTGATCATCAGTCGGCTTGAAAACTATAGAAAAAAAAACACATCTGGTTGGACTCTGGAGTCATTGACTGGATTTGAACTGCTTTGACATGGATATGCAGGCTAAATGTTGGAGGTTAGTGTGTATTACGTACAAGTCAAAGATTGGGTTGAATCTGAGGTTGAAACCATTTCGGAGTTGCAGGCTCGCGCATCATCGGCATTGTTTCAACGTGGATGTCAGAAAATAATCTATTTATAACCTTTGGCATTTCATTCATACGGAATAGAATGCTTTCTGTTAGATTGTGTTAAACAACCAGCAAAGTAGGAGAGCCTTTACCCAAAGATCCCCGCAAATTCAAGAAGACGTTGTCGCTCCTAAATTGCCGGGTGATCTTTTTTTCGAGACTTTGACAAGTTATCTCCGGTTCTGTTTAATCTGCTCCTTTTCTTTAAGACAGAATTGAACTCTAGAAAAAGCAAGCCTAATCTGAAAATGGATCTCCTTCCCAAATCGGATTAGTGTTCCGCGGGAGAAAATGTTGGGTTGGTCCATCAGGCAGGAATTCGAGCACTTTCCAGCGTGTGCCCTTCCTTCATTCTTGCCCAAGAATGGGGAATGAATCCCTCCAAGAAAAGGGACGCTAAAGTGGTGGTCGGTCATGGCTTGGACCTGGGACGATGGTTGCTTGCGATCAGGGGATGGTTGGGTCGGCATCGGTCCGGCGTCCTTTGACCAATTTACACCATTAAACCCTCGGCGGTTCGGCGGTTCTCCAACCACCCCTCCTCACTTTAGAGGTGACCTGACCCTCGTAAATGACCATGTAACACAACATTCGCCGTGTTTGATGAGCTAATTCCTCTAAGAAAACCCGCTCCTGTCTTGTGGAGAGCGAAGAGTCCATGCAGAGGAATGCGGTCAAAACGGCGAATTCCTCGTCCAGAGGAAAGTGGAGCCAATCTAAAATTACAGGATCACATATCCGATGTGTATAATGTGCTATTCCAATTGTACCGGTGGTAGCTTCTATAATTCTCAATACCATTGGAAATGCATCCTTGACAACATCTGGATCCTGCGCTCGGAGGTGATTTTTGCACTAATTAATGAGCATTTAATTGAGGAGCCGGCCGGGATGCTAATTAGAGCCACCAAAACACGAGTCGGGTCGGGTCAAAAAAGCCGAAAGAAACGCCGAGACAGCCAGAGACACTCACTTCCTCATCAAATCATCAGCCTGATGTCTGTCTGAGCAAACCAGGAGGATGAGAACCACCACGACAACCATGATCATGACGGCGACAACAACAACGACAACGACGACACGAGTTAAACTTGTTTACAACGGACACCTCCTACTCCTCCTCTCCCTCCCCCCTTTCATTCATTTCCACTGGCAAATAAAAGATACTATTGATCCGAACACCATGAATTTAACGCCCGAATTTGGTGGCTTTTTTTGGCGAAACATATGGATTATGTTTCAAGACAGTTGAAAAAATGAAGCAATATCTGGAGTAGAGTTTGGGATCGGCCGTGGGGTGTGTTCTTATCAGTGTGAGGAGGTCTTTCAGAGAGTTCACGACCAACAGGAAGTAGCAGATCCAGCGAATCTAAAAAGTTGCCGCTAAGAGCCTTCTCTCCTGGATAAAAACATACTTTAAAAAAAAGACACAGGAGGCAGAGTGAGATTTCTCGTTCCGATAGAGATCAGTGATGATAGCGTCGCCATTACAAGAAGTGAGACTCGTCTTTGGCCGGGCTACTGTTCTCGTATCTTTGTTCACATTGTCAGTAAGCCGCAAAATTGCTTGAGATCCTTATCAGGTCGCGATGACACGACAAAATCGACTTTCGACAAAATGGCCCTCTACCATCGAGTGGTCCTCCTGGCCAAGGTATTATGGTGTGGTGGACCCAGCCCTCGAGTCACCACCGCGAAGATCTCGTCAAGTACCACTCTCATTTAATAAGATCCTTGTTTTGAGGCACCCGCAAATTTTCGGCACGAGAACTGATGATAACAACGTACAACACATCCGAGCTTTTTACTGCGCTACAAAAGGTACAAAACTGCAAGCTTGGAGGGATACGATGAGGGAGAATCCCCCGCTGAGCTGGGGGGGGATGACTTACATTTTACACACACACACACACACTTAATGTGAACAGTAGAGTGATGTCTGCCATCATCATCATCATCATTATGATTATTATTGTAATCATAATGATGAGAAGATCTATAAGAGCCAATCATGATGATGAAGAGAAATGACCACAGTTACATCCGATCACGAGTCGAAAGTTCTTGCACATGAGTTGGCAGCTCAGCCCTAGGGGAAAACGCAAAGGTAGGTTTACCAACTAGCCAATGGGATGTGATTATAAATGTTTTGGATCTTTCATTTGTCAAAGACGGACAGACTTCACTTTAGCAGTGATTATGAAGAAAAAAAAACAATATGATAAAGCATAACTAGTATGACTTTCGGAGACTGTGAGAATCTTTGGTAGCACTAAGAGACTCCGTCACAGATGAAGGAAGCTGCTCAATTTAGAACTTAGGAGAGAAAGAATGAAGATTCAAGAATGAAGATTTTTATCGCGAGTTTTGGTCAAAAGACCTTTTTTCCTCACCATGACGGCAATTTTTTAGATCGTCTGGACTGAGCAATGAACAACATCCACTATGCTACTACCACCACTGCCATCACCACCGTCGCCACCGAACCGATCCATGAGGCTCTCGATCAAGCACCGCCCTAATTAGAGGTAACGTCAAGGCAAAGAGAGAAGGAGAAAGAAGGAGCCGATCATCCTCGGGTTCTCTCTATCTCTTTTTTCAAGGGGAAGTTCAGCTCGAGTTTTATGGGCCAACTGCCAACCATCCGACCAACCAACCAACCAACCAACCAAGCGAACTCATAGACTTTATAAATTAGCATCAAATATGTTCTCCAAAAAGAGGTCCTAATCCTTGGGCACACACAGGTAGGTACGACGTATTACACACGGGCTCTCACATACTCACAGGGTCACAAAGGAGGAGACGGGACGGCGATAGATTTCATTTTAGATTGAACGGGTAAAAAAAAAATCTGCTCTTAAAATGTGAAAGATTGCCAGCGAAGATCCCCCAAATGCACTCAGACAGGTTTCAATCTGGGATGAAATTACAAAGTTTTTTTTACGCCATTACGGTGCACTAGAGAATGTGAACCAAGTTCTCCATCATGACCATCAGCCAATTGAGCTCAAGGTCTGGTTCTCTCATTGGAGTCAGCAAATAGATCCAGGGTGGTCCAACGAAATATTTGCACGACAAGACGCAAAATACCGTAGAACGTTGGGATCCAAGAACTGGGAAACACGGACGACCAAGCGAACCTACTTGAGGTTGACGGTAAAATTGGAGAGGCTGGCGTTTTTTCGCGTGATTCCTTTTAGAGGTCCCGAGTGGTTGGTGTTATCCAGCTGTCAAAGGGGGCAAGCTTTGCAAAAAAAAAATCCCGTCACTTTCTGACATCATAACAAACAAACATCAGAAGGGGAAAAAGTGGAGTTGATCACGAAACCAGGTTGAGATCGAGGGGCCGCCGCCACATCGGTGAGTTGACCCGAGATTGGACCGTAAAACAAACGAGGACCGTCAGAACGGATTGCACCTGAGCTTACCATGATACCTCAGGTGACATACTCGTACTTGTTTATACTAGTAAAGCAGATTCTGACGGGACCGTAAACATGACCTCTAGAAGACGCGGATATGGAGAGAAAAGCATTTAAGAGTACAGTAAAGGTTGTGGTCGAAATGAAATACTTCTTAGGCCGCTTAAAGGCCAAAATAATTAATAGCAAATTCCTTGTGCTGATTGTCCTTGCAGAGAAGGCACTTGAGTCGGTTCACATTTTAAGTGATAAAACGTAGTTATGAGATTCGCAAGCAAACTTGCCTCCACTACTACTATTATGATGATTATCATCATCAACAACATCATTTAGAGTGTGGGTTTGATCAACATCCGCCTACTGAACGTATATCATTGTGGGTACAATGAGTGAGTGAGTGCACTGCTGTGTATGTACAACATGCTGCAGAATTTGATATTGTATGTTGTCGGCCGACTTGACACGCCGGAATTGCCAGAGTCTCCGGAATCGCCGGGATCGTCGAGGGAGCCGAGACATGTGAGCGAGAGCGAAAGGGCCGGCTTATAATTAATGAAACTTCACAATTGATTATTTATGATTGTCTCACCGCACTAAGGGAAACCAACGAAATTGCTTCGCGCTCAATTGAGCTTAGCAGGCATGAAGGAAAAAAGATATTAATCATTGACAACCTCTAGCCAACCAAGTAGTCGAATCTACTCTCGAGCTACTTCCAGAACTGCTGCCGTGGTTTTTGCTGCTGCTGCTTGGCCTAGAACTGCTTGAAGAGGGGACCAAACCAAGACGACCAAGACGACCAAGCCTCCAGCTAAGTGAGCTTGAATTGTATGTAGCAGCCAGGGAATGGAAACACCGGCTGGGTGGAAGAGGGCGGAGTCTAAAATATGGATGGCCAAGAGATATGAGGCTTCGACATGGAATAAGTAAGGTGCGAGGCACATTCCGGGGAGCAAGTTAGGACCCCGGTCTCTCTGTCCAACGCTTCTTCCATCATCCCGATCGGCGTCTTGCTCAAATTGAGCACGTTGCGCTTAGCAAATTGGACCATATTTCATAATTCTCTTGATGGCAGCATCCTAATTCATCCATTAATGCCATTAATCTTAGATTGAACTCCATTGGTCACTAGATTGCTGGCTTTGGAGGCGAGTCCACCATTTCGGCCGAGACCCGGTTTCGGGAACCGCTGGATCGGACCTTGTCCCCGCCCAAAACTCGAACCGTGTCCACTGTTGGAAGGGAATTTTCTTAGGGAACGAATTATCATTCTTACCCCACTCTCTCATAAATTCGTCAAAGACGGTGGTTTCCCCTCAAATGGATGGAAAGATTTAAAATTGTGAATGCCTTTCCTGCATGTCAGGCGATGGATCCCAACTGAAATGCGAATTGACAGGTCTTATTCATGAGACCGACTCTCTCACCTCGCTCATCTCTCTCTCTCTCTCACTCTCTCTGTCTATCTATGTTTTCGTTTCCCTGCCCTGGTTTGGGCTGTATGAACCCTCGTCCGATCCTGGTGCCCATCATCCCAGGTTCTATCCACGACTCATGGCCAAAGGAAGTCTTTTCCATCATGTTTCTTGAACTCCAGTTCAATCGAAGCCACAAGGAAGACAACAAGATTCCTTGGTTTGGTTCGACGCTTGATGATGATGATGACGACGACGACGATGACGATGATGATGGCCCCGGCCAAGACGTAAGTCCGTGTAGCTCTTCGTAGCTATATGGGAGCCCTCATGTCCTAACTCTGATCAAGCACGACAAGCCCGTCTCTGAGATATATAATTATGTAATTATGTTGATGATTCACGACAGCAGTGATCCTCGAAGCCTCCTTGTTGGCTGGTTTCCTTCGTTTGTGGCTTGGTGGTGGACAACAACGGGGAAGAGCCCGAAGACGAACGAGCTAAACACATGGCTGAGCAAGATCATCGCCATCGTCTTGGTCTGTCTGTCCGTATGTCTGTCTGTCCGTCTGCCCGTTCGTGTGTGCGTGTGTGCCTCGTTGGGCGAGGATGGTGATGATTCGAGTCCGTTCCTGGGGATGTTAATCATGATTACCCGTGGATGAGCATGGCCACTCGGGCGAATTGTCGCCTCAGAGAACGGCCAACCCATTCCTGGCCAAGACTCTGAACTCCTCAACCCTCAGCGGGCGGGACCTTCTTCATTTTATCGCCTGAATCGCCACACTTGGGGTCAAACCTGACACGATTTACATAAAACCATGCTTCTTTGTATGTTGTGCTCGTATTGAAAGAGATTGATAAAAAAAATCCAACATTACTTGATTTATAGAGTGTACTTTGAAATCCGCCGAAATGCAACATATATTTCAGATCTAAAAAGTATACAATGCAAACGGCCAAGCGAAAATTTAGAACGTTGAGACATCTTTGCCTTTGATAGACATCATTACCCAAGTTCTTTTGGATTGAAAGCACTTTTGATAAAGTACCTTGTGATCAATGTTTTCATATCTTGGAATCATTATTCCAACTCGAATATCTCAAACCTTTTCCAAGTTGAGTCAATCTATGTATGTTTACAAACTACTAATTTCTTACACTTCTAGTATCAAGCCTTGGCCTGACTTGCCAAGACGACGCGGACAATGACTGCGCTCACGGGAAAATGAAAATATAAAAGCAAAATGTTTGTAAAAAAAAGCATGGCGCCTTCTGCAGTAAATGAACAGAAGAAGGAAGGAGGGACAACGTTACGGTGAGAAAATTGTCACAAAATTTCAGGCTGGTGAGGTTCGGATAATTTATCAAATGAAGTGTTGTTCTAACTTGAACAAGAAAAACCTCTCTCATTTGTCGCCACCTAATCGATGTTGTCAATGTTTTAATGTCCGCCATCACAGACTTTCCACTCGACGGGGGAAATTGTCGCGGGTAGATGTGCAACAAGGAATTAGCGCTAGTACCCACCAGAGAACAGATACGTTTGAGCTTTAACGTGAAGTCATACATAACATGGCTGCAAATGAATGCAAGAAATCATTAATATTTAGAAAAAAAATGCGACTCATTTTCAAAAGATATGTTCGCTTTTGAACATAATCTTACCTGCTACAAAGTGTGGACAAGTACATGCAACCTTGTATATCATTATTGATGTATAAGCCTTTGAATACATCAAAATTATAGAGTCAATTGGAATGCAACAGGACGAATGCAAAAGCGGTTGGAAATGACCTAATGCCATGAACAGAGAAGTTTTCTAATACAAAACTCACTGAAGAGACAAAAGTTCTGTCGATTACCCATCTAAATGGAAATGAATTGTTCTTTGATGAACTTCTACCGAGGCTGAAATGCACTCTGGGCAAATTGCTAAACATTGTTGAAAGCCAAATCGGAGACAGCAATTTCAAATGGACACTAATGATACCTAAATTTTGTGTTTGTTTGATTTTCTAGTAATTTTGATAAATGAACTTGCAAGCACGCTGACGAGCCATTGAGTGAGAACCTGTCTCCCGTTTGTTTGGAGTTGCTTAATGCCTTTGCCACTGCCGTTGATTTAAAATCATATTCATTTGCGGTGCGGTGGTTCGTGTCCAAAACATGAGCTGATCAGAATGATAAGATAGAAAATCTGGGATTCGACTCCGCTTTTACGCTTTCAGCCATCTAACTATCCGACCATCCAACCAGCCAACCAACCACAATCAACAGACACATCCAACCCTTTGAAAATTGACGATGATGTGTTGAATTTCTCAGCCTGATTCATGATGAACAAGCTCCCAAGTATCCTCTGACATCGTCACTATCATTCTATGATAGAGGTCCAAATGAATATGAGCACAACTGTGTTGTATCTTCTTTGTTTTAGAAGCTAACACTCATTTCTTATATCACAAAACTTTCAAAGGCTCAAGTCAGCTCTAGATATGGGCGTAGAAACACTTTCCTGTATACACCCCCCACCCCCTAAAAAAAATGACATTTCTCTACCACAAGTTCTCTACTCTGGACCGTCATTTTGTTCTCTCAATATAGCTGCATGACAATCTAAATTGAATCTCTTCAAACCCCTTTGGAAGTAAACAATTTATGGGCGGATGGTTGGAAAAAGGGGCGGGCAGGAGGGGCGGGAAGGAGGCGGAACACTCCTTACAGTTCATGTCATTCATGGTGTTTCCTCATGAAGCACACAATCCTCCCTCCTCCCTCCTTCCTCCTCTTTCTCCTCCCTCTTCTCTCTTCTCTTTCTCTCTTGTTTGAGTGTCTCTCTCGTTCTTTCTCCTTCAGTCAATTGAACTCGCACTTTCAGAGCATGCATGACACTCTGCCAAGAATGTACGTACATACTGTACGAGTACTTAGGTACTACTAGCTTCTTCACCCAATGGGATTCAACTCCCATTTTTCCGGGGGAGGGGGGCTTCTTGATCCCCTCGATTGAGAGGAACAACATAGATGGAAGGTAATCAGGTCCAATTTTGGGTGGGTAATTGCGGTCAATCAGACCCGGTTTGACGTTCAGCTCGGAAAAAGGTAGAGTGGAGAAGAATATAAGATTGGAGTGAGGGGCATTCAGCTTGCCTTTCAGCAACCCATTTTTGGAATGGAAATGACAGTTGGTCACACCAATGCCATTCTTATGCTGGCAAATGGTTGAGAATATGAACAGCATGCTTTTAGGTTGCCAACCTACTGAGGAGGTGAACAAGGCATTTGAGCCTTCTTCTGTGCGTGCGGTATACCCACGGTGGATTGCGATGAAATGGGTATCCAACAAAGCACGTGTGTGATGGGGTTTTCATCTGTGCTTGACACAGCGATTGTTCTTAGTTGATACTCGCTCATTAGTAGGTCGCAGTATTATTTTTATGAAGGAAGATTGAAAATGAATGAGAAAAGAGAATGAGAAAACTGTTCAATATACGCAGATGGGATCGGATAGGTTTTAGCTCAAGCATTTCTGTCCAGTTTCCCTTAGAGTTTACTAGTGTACTGAAAATCTGAACAACCGAACAAGGAACAGGTGATCTAACCCAATGTTACAATGTTGTGAGTGATCTAACAACATATACTATTTGTTAAACCGAGCCTCTTCAATTGTGTATTAACAAAGATGTAAGTGCAGTTATGAAAACTACCCGCAGGATGTACGTTGAAATGAGACTGATGCCCACCGTGTTTGGTCATTGTGTTGGTTGGCTGGTTGGTTGCTTGATGCTCGTTGATCGTCGATTATCCTCCGTCTTTTGAGTGACGAGCAAAGCACTGAGAATGGATGCAGTCTTTTCGTAGTTTGTACCCACCAAGCCATAAACTGTGTGGATGCGCAAGTTGCCAAGACAGCTCCAAGACAATCATTCATCAATGTCTTGGGATGATTAATTCCCTCATTTGAGATATAAAACAGTTTTTAAGACTCACATAAAAAGCCAAACAAGTCTGCGTGGCCGGCATCTCGCGTCAAACGCGGCCGAGAAACGAGAATAGCGCCAATATTATTGGACGGATCGGCATCAGCCAACCAATTGAAAACCCCTCCCGCATTCACCTTTATACGATTATACCATGAATAGAGGTGGCTTGAATCAAGTCCTTTGAGGCAGATCAACGTTGGCGAGTCAGGCCATGATTTGAATGTAATTGTCTTCTCAAAAATGCCTGCGGCATATTAATCTCAAATGCCACACACACACACACACACTGTGGTACCTAGACCGTCACGTCCTTGTGCGCCAATTGCTCTGGAAATAAAATTAAACTCGCTAGAGCTCTCGATAGCGTTTAAATTCTCATCCCGCTCGACAACGAAAAAAAGCAATGCCGAGAGATTGGCATCAAGCAAATATTGAAATAATCTCATGCACCCAACTCTCATCTCTGTTTAAAATGGAATGTGAGTATATGTATGTGTGTATGTGTGTGTGTGTGTATGTATACGATCATCTTGGAACCTCGGATGACCACTTCCCACCATGAGCGTCGCCGACGTTGACTAAATCTTGCATTTGATCCGAATTTGCACTCGGGGGTCAAACTCTTCAATATCATGATGATCCCTCCATGTTGGACCCCGCCTCCAATCCCCGAGTCGAAATTCACGGAAAGTTGTCTGAAGCTGGCGCCAAAACATCATTAACGAGCTATTACCTCTTTCTCTCGTCGTTCGTTCGTCGGTTCGTTCTTGAACCGATCTTCAGGTCTTGCTGCCTCTCCTTCCCTTCCCATCCTTCCATCCTCCTATCCAAGCATGATGCACATGCTGAAGCATCCGAGCGATCCGAGGTTCCAAACCAAATCCACGAGGCAGTGTGAAATAAACGCTCACATATTGTATTCTATGTACGTAGACAGATAGATGGAAAGAGAGAGAGACTCACTCACACACACACACACACACATTAAGCGGGAGATAAGCGAAGAAACGAGCGAAGGTGGTCTTGGATTGGCTCGGGTCGTCAAGTCGAAGGCGGGGAGAGCCGAATCCAAGCCACCCAAAAAGGAGATCTTGGCGCCCTCTACAACTCGAGGGGTGTGAGTCAAGTGAGTCAAGGAGTCCCGGAGTATTCGTGCCGGGTGTCGTCTATCTATGCAAAGTGGTCATGGACATGAACGAGAGAACCTCTCAAATACTCACAGGGACAGACACACGCACACACACGCACGCACGCACGCACGCACACATAGACACACTTGGACTAAAAACGGAAAACAAGGAATTCGCTCGTTACATGCCACATGCAAACTTCCAGAGTGGGCATCTCGTTTAAGTTCTTCCATAGCTGTGGCATGCAATGAGAACCACTGTCATCTTCTCAATCGAACTGGTGGCCACACGACGTGTTTTGTTTTGATCAACGCGCAAAACAGCTCTTTCGAGATGGCTTAGGATTCAAAATATGTATATCCAGAGGGCGTTGTGGTCGATTTCCATCTCCTCTAACCAGTTATCGAAACCATTTTATCTCTTTTTGACACGACAGAAGCGTTGAATCTTGTTAGAGCAGTGTGGCTGATGCTTAAGAATGTTTTCCATACTTCTAGCAGCAGATGCTTGCATGATTTGGGAAAATGACATCGCTAAATATATAGCACCGAAAAAAGGAGGGAAAGATTAGACTTGTCGTGATTGTAGCGCCACCACCGTCAGCGCATTCGATCGACATCATGGACACCACGAGGATCGCCAATCATCTCGGTTGGATCTGCCGGAGCATTTGGAATAGTAAATGAGGTTTTGGATCGAGGTGCTAGCCGATCGTAAATTATTTATACCCAAGGATGTTCGTTTGAACGTGAATGAACTGAACTCTCTGGTTGTCACCGCTTGAAAAAGCGTAATTGACGACAGGAATGCGCCTTGGAAAAGTCTTTGGGCCCGGTTCTTGAAGTGTCTCTGTTCCGTGATGATGCAAAATATGGACTTGAGAAGAAAACAATGACACCGTAATGCCTTGCTTTCATGGACATTTAATATGAGTGACAGAGCAAGCAATTATCCTTTCAACCAAGGAATACTTCATTCGTGAGCTCTAAGCATGCAGCTCAAAGAGTCTGCCCAGCAGCCAACCAATCTGGTTGCTTGCCATAGTCAAAGTTCACAAAGAGAGAAACTTTTTTCCTGCCTCTCCACTTTAAGAACGAGGTAATCCCGCCTTTATTCATGAACCAGTCAGTATATGTGTATGTGTGTGAGTGTGTGTGTGTGTGTGGTAAGGAATATTTTGAGTGGAATGCATCTGGTAAAGTGCTTCAAAGACCTCCTATGATATGTGTTGTATGTAGTACATATTGTGAGACTACGGGACAGGTTGGTATGAGATTGGTCCCTCTCTTTTGGATGCATGATAAATGTGTTGGGGGTTAATTTTATTACCTCTCATGCCATGGCATTCGTTTTGATACCCGATTTCAAACCCCTCAATTAAAGCACTTGATCATGATCACGGAAATTCCTTGACCACTTACACACTCGGGGCACTTTCAGTCGATGTCGAGCGTTTATTGATGTCAAATTACTCCCTAGCACACACAATCGGGATTCGAGTTGCCCGAGTTCGCTAATCTGATGATTTATGGCAGATTTCGGTCCTATTAGCTAATCTCGTTCAATTTTTAAAGTACATCATTTTCACTACGGGCTGAGAAATTCTAGCCTTGGTTTGGTATGCTAACAGCGCTTACCTTTAGGGCGACTAAGGCCTTATCTGACCAGCTTTTAATTGAAATAAAGAGAGTATAATAGAATGACGCGAGTGACCAGTTGTTCATTTGGGTGGGGAGCCTTCAGATTTGAAATGATTGCGTTATTTTTCCCTGTGCGTGCTATTCCTCGCTCAAACCTCCAAAATAAACACTGGGCACAAAGACAACTTTAGTTTTTGTCATTTTTGGAGGTCGCTTTCAACCAGTCACAATTCAGAATGATCCAGTATATACTTCAGTAGCCCCAGTTGAGTGACAGGTCTCGTGAAAAGAGCTCCTTGTGGAGCTTTTTCTTCATTGTTCAGGAGTTCAGGGTAGGTAGTAATGGTAGTAGTATCCCATAATGGGTGGATGTGATTGTGAAGACTTGGGAGCAGAGGTCCAAGCCCATTTGAACAAATTTTTGGTGTCTGCTGATTCTTGAGACAATGACGTCGACCGCAAAAGAATATGAACGGATAAAGTAAAGCCCTTTATGGACTAAGATTGGAGCTTGCATTTGAGCTAATTCATGAACGCTCTATGAGTTGAACTATGGATAACTGAAGTTTAAAAGAAAGCTTGCCGTACTTATGTGAGAGTGATTAGGTGTGAATCGTTTCAATTCAAATCGGTTTACGTTCCAACATTTCTGCAGTCATCAAAAGCAAGCCACTTTCTGGCATAAAGTGCTTTGCGCGTAGGTCGACTACTATGTTGTACAAGCTGGCTTTAAAGCAGTTTGAGCCCCCTTAACGCAAACCGTATCATTACATCGAATCAAAAATTGTGCGTCTCTCACGAAAACGATCTTGGATGGAATGCTGAGCCAGGGTTGATTCTTACATCTGGCGGAACATGCTTTTTGTGGTTGAAAAAAAACGAGGGAAAAATGTTGCCATAAGCAGTTTCCTCAGAATGGTTCATTTGGTTAAGATTGAAAAATGTAGTATTTCCTTTTCAGGCGTCGAACACAGCGCTACGGTTATTCTTGAGCCCAAACGGCATCCCTGGATTGGCATTGGAACAAATGCTACAAGTCATCAAATTTGAAATGACGAGTCTCTGACTGTCTCATCAAACGAGAGCCCCCAAAAGCTCAAAACTAGGTTACCAAATTCATAACGAGAGCACAGATCGTTCGGACCCACGATCGTATAGGGTACTTCAGGGCAGTGTAGACAATAGTAACATAATATTTGACCTATTAGCAATGGGAATGGGAGTGTCTCAATTTCAGTCTTTATTCACCCATTGCACCCTCAGAGACAGTTTGGACGACCCATCCAGCATTAACTTTTCAAAACTGAGCAAGATTCGCGGCTAGAATGCACGAATGTGCTCAGGGCATCAACAAACCATACTTACGTACGTACGAATCCAGTGTATTGTACAGACGAAAAAGCACCAGAGAGAAACGCTGGCAATACCGACGACCAACCACATGGTTTGATCGGATCAAATCGAGCTTGTGATTAATAATCGTGGAATGGACGATAATACCATGGTTCCAAGTCATCGATTACACCAAGCCAGACAGGTTACATCCCATAAGCCCACCCCCTTCACCTGTGTGGCTGGAAAACTTTCGGCCCCTGCCAATGCGATTGGCGGCAATCAACAACAACAACAACAACAACAACTGCAACCGCAACGACAGCCGCAACAACCAGCTCGAAGGAGCCTTTCTCGGTGTTGTTCACTGGGCTCGTCACCATCATCATCGTCATCATTTTTTGCCTCTTCGAACATAAGCGCTTATGAACTAACTGCCCGGGATGCATCGTGCCCACGTTGGGCCATCATTTTGGGTATTTTCCTCTCAAATTGATTCCAATCCCACCCTCAATAGCATTGGTCTAAAACTTCCATTGGACAAGAGACTCACTCACATTCAACGGGGTCGGGGTGATTCGAATGATCAACGTTGTTGCTCGGAAATGGTCTTCAAGCTACTCTCCCAGCTCTTTTGAAACAGGGTTTGACAACATGCATGTATGTACCTAGAGTATAGCACAACAACCAAGAGTGGTTGGACTCTTTTCCCTCCCTAGTTGTGTGGGTTCATGTCGTAGAACTTAGTTCAAGCTTCCTCAACGAGGTTATTGACATTGTTTGGATGGTGGCTCTTTATGGCCGCTCATTACTCCGTTGTCAAGTTCCAAGTTCATAATTCCTGAAAGAAATCTTTGGTGGGCACGATAATCAACTGTCAAGCCTGGTTCTTGGCGACATCAAGCACAACAGAAGTGGTCACAATCGACCCATCAACTTCTGGTTGTGTTGTTAAGGCTTCCCAATGCCACATGCACACTCTTCCCCGTCGGTATGGATGTTGGATTGCCATGAGGATCAGCGACCATGTCTGTTCAAGTCTCGGCATCTTCATCTTTCAACAAGTCCTCCTGCCGTTCTTGGGAGGCTCTCCTTTGTGTCGCAAGGACATATATATTGTCATCCTCAAAGTCCTTTTTGGACCGTGGGATAATCCCTTCAAAGACATTGAGAGATGGGCAAAGCTTCGCTCTTTCAGAACAGCCAGCCCAAACCAACCCAAACCAACCAAGGAACTGAGGGTTGGTCTCGAGAATCAAACATGGGAGACAAAGATGCTCTGTCTTTGTGCTGGCCTAATCCACCAGAAGCGAATAGTTCCCATTTTATTTCTATCTTAACATCATCGCCCATGCTTTTTTCCGACAAAATGTCTGGCAAAATAAAGTGGCCATGGCCGTGTAAAGCATCTTGAACGCGACTTTGACGAGTCCAGCTTGTTCGATTTCCAAGAGCAGATGACTGAGATTCGTGTGTGATGTGTAATGTGTACTCATTTGTAGCACACTAATGATCTCAGAGCGAACACCATTGGACGCGATCTCTATTGAATCATCAACACTGGAGCCTGTGTCTACGTCTATGTATGTACGCCTAAGTCTGTCTTGTTGGTTGGCTTCCATCGATTGTGGAGAGTGGTGAAACGGGTGATCTTTATACACAACACGACTTTCACTCGGGACGGGCGCATTGTTCGTTTGTCGGTATATAAATACATCCACATTGAATCGCCTTCAATGCTGATTGCCTTGACAGCAATTTCGAAATTTTCCAGCTGCTTTTACGTGTACGGCTCTGCTCATGGAATACCAAGCAACCCCGATAACACTAAAAAGTTCATGGGGTTGGGTGAGTCTATATCCTTAGAGTTTTTGCTTGGTGCTACAGATATTTAGACTGGATCAAGTGTAATGCCAAACAATTTGGCTTAAGATGCAAGAGGTGGGTATCATTAGACTTTGATCGGGAGCGGTTGCTTTACACTAGTATGTCTTCATTTTTGTCAGTGTGCAGGATTCCGAAGCTTTGAAAGCCGACCTCTTCCGCTGACAAAATTAGAAGCTCACTTGGTATCTTGAAGAGGATAATTTGGACAGCTTAATCTCACAAGAGACAATTGTGTACTAAGTCAAATATGTTTTCTGTACATGTATACTTAATATTAAGTTTTGAATTATGTATGGATTTTTTTCCAACGACATCTAATGTAGGCCATTTTTCCAGCCTTTCCTTTGAAATCACCAATCAGCATACGTACACGTTTATTTATGAATGGTGATCATTGATGAACAAAAACGGTTCATACATTGAAAAAGGGTTAATCAAGCATTATCTAAAAATCATATTAATGCTGTTTGTATTTTCCGACTTTGATTTGTAGTTGATATTTCAAACATTTCGCCATCAAACGTTGGACCCTGCACAATCCAAACGCTGCGAGTAGTCTACGATTCACCAGCCCAATTTGGTGCAATGCCCGAACTTACGAGTACTTGCACTATTCGTACATACATACAAGTATTGTCAGCAAGCTGCTGCCCGTGTTCCTCTGTCTCTCTCTCTTCTTTTGTCCGAGGATCACTGCTAGTAGGACTTAATGCATTTTCAGCCACGCCCACATGTGATCGGGAGTTATGGGCATTCAAGCAAAATGGAGCGAGAGTGGAAAATGTAATACTGTTGCTTTAAGAAAATGTAGAACCTTTAGTTTCTGCCACTATCGAACATAAACGAGTTTGAGACCGGAGCTGTGACTCTGGTTCGCCTTCTCAAGACATCTCACTCTTATGCGTGTGTGTATGTGTGTGAGTGTGTCAACCTTGAGCACGTTTGACAAAGACGGGTAGCTCAAATTTGAGGATGCCCCCTATGGAGATTTTGGCACGAGTCCACACCAAATGATAACAAAGCCATACACCGAGTATGGTGTGTGCTGCTTCAATGTTCTGGGTCCAAGGATGAGCGGAGAGGGAGGAACTCAGATCAAGGCAGGAAAGGCCCCCCTGCCTGAGATAATCACGGCTTTCAGAGAGGGCGTCTAATTCATCTGACCTCCCCCCTGCTTGGCTCCCTCCCCTTATTTGGTTCATGTGTTAAGAGAAAAAGAAGCTCTCTATTAGGGTGACGGATATTTCAAGTCCATATGACGAGCACAATCTCCCCCCTTAAGACTGACTATGAGCTATGAGAGAGAAAGAGAGGCATCCATGAGTGCCTCCTTGATATGGATTATGACTGACGTGGATTGGACGATCCCAGTAGGGATTCAGAAACGTCCCAACTCCTAAGCTGACGATTCCTCCAAACAGGAGCTGATGGGCTGGCATTTTGAAATCAATATGTTGTCAATAACCCACATTTGAAGCAATTTTTTGATTATGTTGATTTGGCAATTTCCAATTTTGGCCAATTGACAAATCAAACCAGGGTCTACTTTGTCAGCGGTTTTAAAAGGCTCTTAGTGTAGTAGTATGGAGCTATATTTGTTGCTAATTCGTGAAGGATCTGGCCATTGAATTTACATAGGAGTAAATGTAAAACACTTCTTGTCGCCTCGACATTATTGTACAACAGATTGGGCTAGATCAAATCTGAATTAATGCGAGGAGAGATGAAATTAGCTCGAGGCTCTCGCGTGCCACTATTGATCGGGAGCATAAAATTTGGGCTCTTCATTGAGGATCCTGTACATACGTAGTCGAACTTGCCGGCTTTTCCGATGCTCATGCATGCTCGCTAACTCGCTGGCTGGTTGGTTGGTTGGTTCGCTGACATGCTTGCATGCATGCATGGGAAAAACTCTCCAAGTGGAACAAATTTAGTCCTTTCCACAAAGATCATCCTTACGGCTCATCATCATCATCGTCATCATCGTCATGATTCCGTTCAATTCAAGATGGCTTTTGGTCGTCCTTTGTACGAAACGTTCCGTTCCTCACCTTAGCTTTAGTCTTACTTTTGAAATTTTGAATGGATTGGACGATTGGAATGGACGGTGGTGTGTGCGTATTTGCCAACTTCAAAGTGGACTGTGAGAAAATCGATGGCATGGCTTTGAAAGCCTTTCAACGTATTTCACCCACCACCGGAAAAAAACCCCGAGAAGCCAACCAACCAACTCTTTGAAACGCTCCAATCAATACTCGAATGACATTATCTGACAGGGATTTAATGATTCCATCATTCTCCATCTTTTGAGCACTTAGCAATTTGCTGAAGTGAGATTCTTATCGCCATCCAAAGCCTTTTGAGTTTCCGATCAGTCATCAACGGTGGATTTCGCCCTTGTGCTGCCCATCCAACGTGTGAGTGTATAATATTCTCGTACACTGCCCAATGGACAACACTACCTGGCTTGACCCTCGAGTTGTGCGCTAATTTTTCAGATCCATTCATGGATCAGACGATCGAACAAACGCATGTATACAATGAATGACGTCAATGGGGAGTCCTGAGCTACTCGCACCTAAGTACATTACGAAGTACATATGTCCAGTCTGCAGTGAGATGTGTTCGTATAATTTGCTGTCTCCAATGATTTCTTCTCCATCCTTGGAAGCTTCCGGTCAGTTGAACACTTCCGCGAGGAAATCATCGGTACCACTACCACCGACAACGAGGCCGAAGCACGAGGGACTTTCAAAGAGATCGAAAACGACGAGGGAGACCGAATGAGGGAGGGAAAATCCGACCAATTTGTCCTCCTCCGAGTTTCTCAGTTGGAAAATTCATGGAAATTGTCGGAACTTTCCGGTGGAAACGCGTGTGTTCCCCATGAAACCTAAAGTAGGTAGATAGTGGGGAGCCATTGTTAGTGCACAAGCAATTTGTTGCAATTGAAAGCTATTCAATGGGAAGGAGGAGACAGTTTCGTGGGCTCGTCAAGCCGGCAATTTGGACGTCCCTGACGTCCCTTGGAACTGAGCGCCAAATTGCGAGAGTGCCAAACGAGAAATGGGGACCTCTCGCCATTTGGAAGCATGACGCCAAATTCCACCCTCACTCACTGTGTGGCAAGCAATCTGGCACAACAACAGCGTGAACACTTTTAACCTTTGGCTGCACTGCATCCTAGGGCACTTGTTTACCGGTTTTGATCAATGGTTGGTACTTTTGTTTTACTTTCGAGCGTCATTATGTCGGTGGCATCCATTTTCCACTTGGACACTTGATCAGATTGATTTGCTTCCGATTGGGACTTTGTTGAGGCGAGCACGTGGATGTACTAGATAAAGGAGGCGAACAAAAGGGTCAAAAGCTTTGTTTGCGGGATCTTTCCACAACAATGATGCTCACAACTGCCAATCAAAAGTTCGACTCATCAGCTTGGACAATAGGATTAGAACACTGGAACAACTGCTGGTTCTCCAATCCCCGTTCATCGCAATGTAACAGCCGCCTGTATTTTTGGTCTTATATGCATTTTTGCAATAAGAATTCTTTCTGTATTCTTTCAGTGATAGGCTCAGGGTGACCTATTGGCTCAATTGAAAAATCTCGGCCATGCTTTGATCATGATCAAATCGTTTGAAAGAGGCAAGGCTTTGTCTTTCTAGCTCGACACCGTTGGTATAGGTATAAAGCCAATAATGGTGCGAAATGGCGAACAGATGCTCGGTGAAGTGGTTTGAGGTTTGTGTCACATTGTCATGGCCAGATTGATTTTGCCTCCGAGGATCGAGGTGAGCTTTTGACCAGTCAACAATGAAATCCGTCAAAACCCGATTAACAAGCTCAGATGAGGACTTTGTCAAGATGAACTCGACTAGAAAGAGCCGCGTGATCCCCGAACGGCCATTGTCATTTGCATCACCAATGGAGACCCAATTTATTCGTCAATTTCGGACGTTTGCGATGATGATGACCGTTAGGGTATGACATAACTTTCAAGACAAGCTTTTGCGCTTTTGCACTTGTGTTGATCACTTGGTCGGGTCCATTCTCAGATGGTCGTCGTCGAGCTCGTGTGCCAGAAGTTGCATCATAAATATCTGAACTCCGTTTACTTATTATGAAAAGATTTTTAAATTCCCTCTTGGTCTGTTCCCTTTGGTCACATCAAAAAATATTAACGATCGAACATGCGGAGCATCAAATTTACCAAAGGTGTGAAACGTAGTTGGTGTTAAATCAGGTTATATTGGAATGGTGGCAAAACGACACTCCGAGTTAAAAGTTCCATTCTTTGTGTTTGCCTCAGGAATCCTCCCATCTCCCGATTTTATTCTCCTTTTTACGCTCAATAAAAACAGAAAACTTTGGAAAATTACCCCTCTGACTGTGTGTGATCACCTCGTCGTCTATGATTACCTTTTCAATCAAACACATGTTATGCAGATTGATGTCATGAAATCAATCCTCCCCAGTCCAACCAACCAAATACTTCGTGCCAGACCACACATCCCAGTTCGATGGTTTTCACAGAGATGGCGCTGACTCGTGAGCGGCCCAACGGAGGGCGACCAGTCACCGCCACGGGCCCGCTCTGCCATCCGATTCGAGCGTCGGACGCCTCGCCAAAGGCAGTTGACGACGCCACTGGGACGGCGATTTTCCGCCCTTTTCCGCTGGATTTCCGCCGATTTGGGCTAGAAAAATCCCGCTTGCAGGCAGGATTTTGGGAGCGCGCCAACGGAGACCTCGGGAGGATGATCCTCGGTCGGATTGCGGATCGACGAGGAAGTTGTTCCTGGGAAGTCTGGGAGAATCAGAGAGGCAGGGAGGGTGGGAGAGAGAGAGAGAGAGAGAGAGAGAGAGCTGATCCGCGGAGGGAGTGAACGGGAGTGAACTCAAATGGAGAGGTGAACATGGAAGTTGGATCGTCGTCGAAGAGGAGCTCCTAAATGAGATGGGCGCTTTTGAGTCTGGGAGAACGAGAACAAGAAGACATAGGAATAGGAGTAGGAGGAGGAGAAGGAGAAGGAGGAGGAGGAGAAGGAGGAGAGTGCCGAGGGATCGAAGTGAATAGTTCGTTGCCATATGAGTGCTTGCTTGCAAGCATGCTAGCTGACTTGCTGCTTTGCTTGCTGACTGGCTAGCCAGCTGGGACGATGTTGGCGCTGGCTTGAGCTTTTGTTGCAGTGGTGTGGGACGTCTGAAACATACTGCCCGTTTACCCCAGTCCTGAGACCTCTAGTAGAAGTAGTTGTAGTAGTAGCGCTCTACCTAGCATTTAAGTCTATGTTCGATCAGTTTCTCAAGGATCCGAGCCATTGGAAGGAGTTTCAATCAGGAGCTCTCCACACTACTCGTTCAGTTCATGCATGCACGTATGGGCTCCAAACCATCAGTTCCTGCCTTCTGTCCTTCCTTCCTTCCTCGCTTCCTTGCTTCCTTGCTTCCCTTGCTTCGTTCGTTCGTTCGTTCGTTCCGTGTGCCATCTTCATACGCATGAACCATCATCGCATCTCAGATGGGTGCTTACTTAGTTGGTAGTTGGTTGCTTCAACAGTGAGTGAGTGTCCGAATGTGAATGAGTGTGAGTCAGTGAGTCAAGCAGGAAATCGAGGTGGACACTACCCAGTTTGGGTCTCAAACACCTATAATCAAGTCCCGGGGACGTCTCTCCCCGCCCCCTTTTGCATCTCTCCCCCATTACTCTTCATCATCAACATTTCTCCAGGCTAGCCGGACGAAATTGAGACTTAGGTGCTTCCATAATTGCATGGTTTCGTCCGAAGAAGTCATCTTTTGGGGCCAGGATTGCCACTTGAACACCACCACCAAGAATAATCACAATAATAATAACAACAACAGCAACAGCATCAACAACAACAACGACGACGATCACATCAATACCCCACCTAGTTCCAGTGAGTGAGAGTGGTAGACCCTGCCCAGCATCCCTATGTTCCACAAATGGTGACACCAACACACATATTCCAATCAATTTAGTAGTGTGATCCCAGTTTGAGGCACCTCCACTAAAAGGCTCTCGATCGTGCGGCGGGGCGTGGCCGACATCTCCCATCAGGCCACACCCATGATATATCAAGGCACGGCCGCCGCCGCTGCAGCTGCTGCCACCTCACTCTATAATAGTAATACCATGATGTTGACGGACTTGCATCCACCTCACTTGGGTATGAGCCATCATCATCACGTTCATTCACATCAAACAACGGCCCACCACCCCATGGCCGGGCCCCATTTTGCGGCTCACCCGCCCATGTCATCGCCAATGCATCAAAACGGTGTGAGCCGATCCCAGGAAGGAATGACTCCCTCGCCACAGGTAAGGCCAACTTCGATCATCTTCAGTGTTCCTTCAATTGTGGAATTGTTCCCAGTTTGCCATTCGATTCGAATCTAGTAGATTTGCCCAAACATTCATAGACGTTTTCGAACGTTGGACAGCGCACATGTTCTTTTCGGACCATTTAGTTTCAATTCCAAAAATACAAAGGCTGAGAATAAAGAGTTGGATGAGGCTTTCTTAGCTTGTTTGGTTGAAAATGATCCTTTCTTCTCTATGGCACTAAAGAATTTCAAAGATTTGGATGTGACCAGGACAAAAAAAAACCAGAAACCACAATAATAGCAATCGAAAACAAAACAGGATGTTCTTTGAAAAAGATATTTTTAATCGATAGGAAATATCAGTTCCCACTCAAACTTTTAAGAATTATTGCACAAGCAAATTATTACGCAAAATAGTTGTGATTCAGTCATATATTGTAGAGTTTCATAATTAATTCAATTAGTTTTGTTTGTTTCTTTTTTTCTTCTTAAGGTGGTCAGGTAAAACCTTGGGCTATATTTTTGAAAGTCAAGCAAATCAGATTTATTGTGAAATATTCATGTTCGTTAGGACGAATAACCTTGGACACAGATTATAATACTTTTCGATATCATAAAAGTGATTTTAAAAAGGAGAACAACCGAGCTCATTCCATGTGAGAGTACTCATTTGATATTTTATCATATACTTTTGCCTCACTCGTAAACTGAGACAATCCAAACAAAAACCCCAATGTAATGTAAATAATCCAAGGATTCTTTCGCTTCAGGTTAAACAGCAATTTTTGAACAATTCATAATGGCATCATAAAGGTAAAAAAATGGAATCAGATGACCTGACTTGACTTTTGATGCTCTTAATCACAGATTCCAAAGGCAAAATGACAAAAGATTGCAAAATTGCGGGGAAGCGAGATTTCCTCCACAGTCTTAAAAAAACACTCCTATTTGATCCAATACTTTCTTCTGATGTTCTCATTTGAGTGAATTAAAGCAATCCGTGTCAATTCAATTGCGTACGTGAGAGTGTTTTGCCAAATTTGAATGAAAACCGAGAACTAATTAATTAATAGCGGGCTCTGTGCTTAACAGCCGCTTATCATTTGTGCGGTGTCTCATTATTCCGTCTTATGGCCATCATGAAGTCGCGGAGGTAATTTTTGCCTCTTTTTCTGTCGGGTTCTCCGAAATCAGTTAATGCGGTCGGAACGCACCTTGAAGGCAATACAAAACCAACCGACAACAACAGCAACAGCAACAGCAACAGCAACAGCAACCACAACTAAAATCATGCTCTCCCCAGTCGAGATCGACTGTTTCTTTAGAGTCGAATTTGATTCTTGCCCTTCCAACCCACGCACGCACACACACACACACGGCTTTTGTCTTTCTCGGCCTGACAAGAACCATATTAGAGAGTAGTACATAGATCGAGTGAAGAGTGCAACCATAGATGCCCGTGCATGGACGTAGGCCTCACAATGGTCGTGGGTCTGAGTTCTGATGAATGTGAGTATGCATATCTACGCCAGGCTTTGCCAAGTCGACATCTGATTATGAACATGAAAATAATCATTTCTGGCATGTGGTTTGCTCTTCAATACTATAATTTTGAAGTCGCTATGGAAGACGGACTCTCTTGGTCGATCGGGTTAGTAGAGGGTAGGTGGGTAAGTGGTTGGTTGGTTAGTTGGTTGGTTGGTTGGTTCGACTGGTAAATAGATAGATGAATAAACTGAGAGATGAACGTCCACACATGCGAAGTTCTAGCTATGCCCAAGAGCTCATTCTTGGTCGTTGATGGTCTGGAGGTGCGGGAAATGGCTGGCCCACGGCCTATGTGCCGAGCTCGTCGGCACATTGCCCCCCCTTGCTCACGCACTCACTCAGTCACTCAGTCACTCACATTGAGCCCGTCAAAAAGTTAAACCAGAAAATATGATGGACTACCGTCTTCAGTGATTCTTGACTTGCGCGCTCCTCTCGAATCTTTGTAATGTACCAGAGCCCTCAAGATGGTCGCAAACACCTCATAAAACCTTGCCTGCTGTCGTCCTTTGCTCGGCCCGGGCCAACCGTATGCACGTACGTGCACACATCCAACACATACGCATGGATGGCATGGATCTATCACAGGAGTATCTCTGTGGGCAGGCCCCCTGGGTTGTTGGTTCCAATTCCCTTTATCGCCAATGACAAGTCTACTACTACCACTTCTACCACCACTACTACATACTGCCACAAGTTCATGAGTCGTGTCTCCGAACCCCGTCGACACCAGCATTGGCTGCAAGAATCGAGTGGAAAGAGGCATAGTTTTTTCCAAGCACGGGCACCGGCCAGGTAGGAAGGTTGGTGGATGGATGGATGGATGGATGGATGGATGGATCCACCGTGTATGTGTTATAGATGATGACGATGATGATGAGGAGTTGGATGATAAGCGGGAGGTGAAGGCTTGGCTGAAGCAGCGGCGGAAACGGCGACGACGGTTGTGGCAGTAATGGTAGTAGTGGTAGCTGAAGTGGTGGAGGTTCTCCGGGCGCCGATCCTCGTCCTCGTTCTCCCAACAGGCTCGACTTTTTTCATATCATTCACACCTGAAAAAGTAGTTGAGTAGTTGCCTTTACGATCTCAACCACTCTACATGGCACCGCTCTGTGTGTCTTTCATCGAACCATCCTCTTCTTCTTCTTTTTCTTCCCCCTCTCTCCGCGGAGCTCTCCCCGTTCACGTTTGTCGCGGTGTTCGCTTGTTGTCTTTGTGGCTGTAGTGGTGGCAGCAGGAGCAGCACGAGCAACACCAACAGCCAGGGCAACGGTTACACCATTGCCAGTTCTTGTGTTGGTGATGGTTGTGGTGCCGTAGAGTTCGATCCAAAGGGACTCACACACACACGCACGTACTCGCAGAAGTGAACGAACCAACTCACAGGGCAAACGAGCGAGAGAGAGAGAAAGAGAGCCTGCAGCCAAGAGAGCTTTGGATGAGCCTTCGTTGCCGCCACTTTGCCGCTCCTTTCAGACTTGCGTGCGGGCGGATCGGGATCGGAAACAACTCAGAAGAGAAAAATATTACAAATAGAGCGAAATTATTTCCGACTTGTGTCAACTTCAATATGATTTTAATTGAAGCCGACACTTGAGGGTGATGAAAATTGATCTCATTACGATCAAATAAAGCCAACCAGTGTTGTGGTGCCAGTGGTGGGTGTTCAGCGAGTGCCCCCCTCTCTGATCCACGGCGGTATAATTGTCACCGAACATGCCATTTCTTAACTTGTTGTGGTCCAAAATATAATTACAAAGTGCAACAGCAATGGTGTGAGTCTCCGACCCTGCGACTTGTCATCATCTGGCCTTTTGCGGCCATTGACGTGCGCAATTAAACCAACCAAACCAAACGTATCCATTCATATCCTAAACATCATCCACGTACCAAGTGCTTTCAAACCTTGACTCAAGTGTAAGTGGCTTCTACAGCTGGCTAGCTAGTAGCCCTTGCCATCACAGTCGTCCATGGCCATGATGACGGGCATAGTAAGTGATCTAATTCTCATTTTTCTCAATCCACTTTGGAAAATTGTGCCAAATTCAATGATTATCTTCCAATGAACCACACGCCATTCCTTTGTCCATAGACAGAGAGAGCGAGAGAGTTGGTTGGCACTCAGTCAGCATTGGGAGCGCCGAGTTCGGCGGCATAATCAACAACACTAACCACGACAAAGCCACCCGATAGAGCGCAGAAAATTGGTGCAAATATTTACTTGCCACTCGAGGCCAAATTAATTGAGCGTTGGAAGGCAATGGCAAAAACTAATGAGCCACTAATTATGACCAGGCATAACAAGATCAGACAAAATGGGACGACCAGGAATTGCCAATTCCATTTGTGCCCCTCAATCCGGGCAGAGAGGTGTGTGAGGTGGATGATGGTGACTGGCTAACAATTCTTGGCTAACTTCAGACCTGTCAGATTGATTTAACCACAACTCAATCAAAGTGTATATCACAAACCAGTAGCGAAAGAAAATCAATTATTCTTTTACGCTCGAAGTCCACCCTCCAATCATGTGATTTTCAACTCCGAAAGTCACAATCACCAGCCAAAAAAGGTGAGCTCCGTAGCCGCAAACAAATAAGGTCAAACCGTCATGAACAGCTAGAGCCATCCCATGTGTATTCGACCGGAGAGGGACATGCAAAATTCATTATGCTTGACATTTATTGTGTCAACAGATCGAACCCTCCGCCCTTAATCTTGAAAACAACATGTCAGCCAACGTTTCATCAATGATTTCATAAAGAAATTAAATCCCCCAAAATGGCCTCACTCTAAGGTGAACGAGGCCAAGCCGATCTGATCTGACTGACTTTCTTCCTCCATTCCTATTATTCCTTGGCTCGTTTGCGGTAGTATGAAACGAAGGTGACTACAATCCGTCAGCGTTTGGAGATGGATCACTCGGCCTTTTTCACTTGGAGCTTTCCATCAATGTAGCCTGTCAATTTGTGCCTCTTATTTTCCACCCCTGTTCTCTCGAATTTGTGCAGATTCAGCAGATCTCGCCAGGACCGACAATAGCCCAATTTTTGTAATTGTTATTCACTTTGCACCACACTTTTTGCTCCCTTCGTCCAAGGCAGCATGTCGGTGTTTGTTTGTGAGTGTGTGGCCAACCAACCAACCAACCAACCAATCCGTGTTTTGGTGTTCAGAGAGGGAAAACGTAAATTAAAAATGGCATGAGCTGAAAAAAGGCCGTTTATGGACTATTATGTTGGCCGAGAGTCTCTCCTCGTTCCTTCTCTTTTTTGATGGTTTTTGACACACCAAATCCTCGTCACACTTTCCGTTTGACACAATAGAGGCGGCTATCTTGTCGTGAAATCTTGTTGGACTTTTTAGTACTTCCGTAGCTCCAGCGTTTCCATACATGGTCACTTTGGCTTGAGAGCTCTTGGCCGTTCTTGATCCAGAACAAATGCTCTCTTTTCTTGCTCCAAAATGTTATTGGACTCTGACAATTGGTCATAGCTCCAATGAGCTAATAATCGGTTAACTAGATTCGAGTTCAGCTGATTGCGCCCACATTACAGACCATTTCTGATTTTTTTTGCCCAAAAAAAATTTTTCTCAGATATCCGACACTTCTCAGAACGAGACAGCTCTACTCTCCTCAGCACAAGCCACTGAATGAGATTTATCGTATACAAGTAGTAGCCATAATAGTATGAATGGTGTGTGCCTGGATGAATTTTTGTGAGTTTATGTGCCTAGTACAGAGGACACCACATGAAAATCCTATTTTCAAATCCGGTTCGTGTTTTTGTTCAATGCTCAAGTCTCAAAGCCGGGCGAGAGCCTTTTGGACTCAATTTGCTTTTATATGGAGTACGTACGAGTAGAAGAACCCTCATCCCTTGAGGCTCTTTTGAGCATATTGTCCTTGGCCTGAGTCGAAAAATTCCTTTGGAGTGCCCGAGACCATCATCATGCACCCTCGTCTAAAAGCCCTCTTTTGTGCGGATATCAAAACCTGAAAAGTCTGGTTGTTGGCCTGCCCTTCACAACCAACAGGAAGTTTCTTTTATAGTCGGGGAAAAAAGTTTCTTCCCATTTATACAAGTGGGAAGCGGAATGAATCCAATTGGACATGCCAGTTTGGATTGGGATTTTGCCGATGGTGAATATCAACGAATTAGGTCACACTACCATCCAATTTGCTCCGAGATTCTGGTGGATCTTGAGTTGGTTGGTTTGGTTGTGAATTCCCTTAAATTTAGTTGCGTTTAGGTGGAACCAACTGTCGTTCATTCGTTCGTTCGTTCGTCGGTTGGTAGGTTGGTTGTTTTTCGTTAGCCGGCTGTGGGAGATTTACAAGGTTTGGCAGTGGTAGAAATGGGTGCAATTGCGTTTAAAACCAACATTTACCCAAGAATTCGATGCGATTGTTCGTGTTTCTCGAGTACAATAAACACCATTTTTACACGTTTATTGACCCTCCTCTACTAGGTGGCTTGTTCATCCCATTGGGTTCTAGACCGACCCTGAAGGACCTGTCTGCTTTTTCTGGTTCTTCTTTAGGCCTTGTCCTACGGGTTCCAAGGGTGTAAAGTGATCTTGAGCACACATTCTGAGCATTCTCGGATGAACAAAAAAAGCTCGAGTTTTTCTTTCTTCTTACTTCATTTCTCCCATTCATGGTCAAAGATTTACAGAAGTAGCTCGCCCGGGGGGGTCCCAGCAGGACGTCTTTGGCACATCCCACGCTGACCATTAGTGAAAAACTTTGGCACAGTCCCAGGGATCGATGGATGGATGGATCGATGGTCTCCTCGTGGCCAGAGACTGGTCACATGGCTGTCCCCTCCAATAAAATCATTACTTGACCTCGACAGATATCACAATGATACATACAATATACTTAATGTCATTATCATTATTATTATCATTTAGAGGCTACGAACATACGAGAAAGCCTTTGCGGAGCCAGAGCTCATTATGCAGTGACTCACGGGGGATAAAGCCCCCAAAAGTGAGCTGATGTATGGATAACGTTGCTGGTGGTGATGATAAATGCATTTCGTCGAGAAGGGTCATTTCGAGGTTAGAGTGTCATTACTCAAAAAAGAACCACTAGATTTGTCCGTAATACATCCTTTAGATCTAAAATATCATCTGAACTTTTGACACAGATTTGTTGCATGCACACTCCTAGCATTCTGAGGAATAATAAGGGGCCTCTAATTTTGGAATGACTTGCCCAGCACTTAGATTGTCAAGAGCTCGACTAACTAACCATCTCACCCATGATTAGGTACCGGTACCAATGACTTATACTGCACTGCTGGTGAGTGTTGGTTAGTACGAGTGTGCTTTTGTGCGTTTGTGGGTCTCACAGTGGAAACCTTACCCATTATCTGTATGTACAAGTACTATGTACCAAGCAATGCGGTGGAAAACGAAAGTGAATGCCCTTGTCGTCAGCCAGTAGGCAAACAATAATAATTGAGGACCATAATTTTTGAGTAGGTCTGACTTGAGCCAGCGGATGATTGGTCCAGATTTGAAATGAATACTTTGGACGAGATCCATGTTTTTGTGGTTGGTTGCATGCAAACTCCTCCAGAGAGTCAAGCGGACTTCTTCTTCTCCAAGGATGGAGATGATGATGGCATGATGATCGGACCTGAAATTGGAGAGAATGAAAGTGATTAAAGAATTCCTAGCGTTGGTTGGAGGGATGGATGGACGAACGGATAGATGATGGTTGATCGAACGGACTAATGGAATTGATGATCATGAAGACGACCACAATGACGGCGACCACGGTCGAGATCATCATCTTCCATCCATCCATCCATCCATCCATCTATCTATTGCACATGGGTTCTACATTTGAGCATATTTTCAAGTTGTTGTTGTTGTTGTTGTTGTAGTTGTTGGATGGTGATGGTGTTAAATCATGGAGTTGTTGTGTAAAGTAAGCGGTAATGTTCGGAGACGTTGTTGTTCTTGTTGGGCTATGGTCGTGTTCTGTCATTTCGGTCTGGTTTGTTGGGCTTCGACAGCCCTCGCCACCGTAATGGTATCAAAAAGCTGTTCCTCATTCTTGGCCATGGTAGACGACTGCCTGTTTCGTGATGGGCTGCTGGATGGATGTGTAGAAGTCATCCAGATGGATGGACCAGACACATCTCTTGCTGTACTCGTAGTTCAGGCGATGATCGTACGCAAAGGCAGCATGAGAAGCGCTTCCTTCAAGAGAACGAGAAGAAAGACGAGGAGAAGAAGGTGGAGAAGGAGAACGAGAAGGAGGAGGAGGAGGATGGGTTCAAGAGCCAAACAGGCTCAGTACATCAAGTGCTTCTGGAGCTAGCACAGTTCAGCTTTAAGGCTCTAATTACACGTTGTCAAGACTTTTTCGCGTTTAGAAAGAATTTTAATCTCTCTCCATTATTTTAGGAGGCTCTTTCTCCCTTCGACTTGGCCCTTATTCAAAGCCCTCTTTCGCCGTCCGTTCGGTTCGGTTCGTCCGTCGCTTCGTTCGTTCGTTCGTTTGGTTTTCCACTTTTATTCAAGTCTCGTTGACGACCCTGAGTGGTCACTCGCGATGGCCAAGCAAGATGAGAGAGACAGTAGACACAGAAAAAGTGCCCTTTATTGGCCCTCGAAACAAGAAGGAAGAACGAAAAAGGACCATTCCTTTTGTGGCTTTGTTTTTGGTCTCCTTGGTCACAACAATGTTGGCGAGGCGACGTAGAGTAGTAGTAGAGATGGGACCTCTGGGACAAACCGATTTTCCCTTCAACAATAGAGTGACATGAGGGCAAAGGATATTTTCTTCCCCCAGTTCCATGCCAAACCTCTGTAAAGGAATCTGCTTGCCTCAAACCTACTTGCACCGGCTAGCTTAGCAGAGCGATCCCACCGAAATGAAGCTCGGCGACGAAGCCACCAAAATACCTGTCAACTCTCCTCCTTGACTGCTGATGGCACCGTGCTGAGAAAATTGCCTCAGAACATGTCATTTGATCACTTTCTGCTCCTCCAATTCAACTCGAAACCTCTCGTGTTATTGACTCTCGATGGAGAGCAAAACGCAAAGAACCACACGAAATTCACCTCTCTTTTGGTACGTTCGTAAATATGATAGCCAGATAAGCACTTCTCCACACACACGCCAGACGAGATCTGATTGATGCCATGATCAAAACTCTCCTCGCCTCCTTTGGGTTTAGTCTGAATGTGGAAATTGCTGCTCTGGTTCAAATGGCTCACCTCGCACCCTCCCAAAAAAAAAACGGGAAGGTTGTCAGACCACGGCAAGAATCCGTCTTGGTGTCATTCAAAACCGTGTTCTTTTCTTCACAGTCCTCTCGGGTTTCTTAAAGAATAATTCCAGATTGGAAATGATGCATTTCCTTTGATTCATTCAAGGCATTCATGAACCATTTCCTCATTTTTTTGCCGATTGTTGCGGAGCTGGTTATGTGACAATAAGCGAATGGCGGGAAATTCAAGATTAGATATTGAAGAGTTTCACAAAGCGATGGATCGAAATGTTCCCCCAATTCTAAGTTTACTACTTCATGGAGCACGAATCCCTCTGATCTGCAAAAGAAACGACACGAGAGAGAGAGAGGAAGTTAGAGTTCGGGGGG
>NC_081447.1:11050026-11146953 GCF_007210705.1 Tigriopus californicus | reverse complement strand
GGGGGGTTGATTTGGTGACAAGAACACATTTTTTGACATCATTTTTCTCTCGGCTCTAATTACGACACCATTCGCCGACATCAGATCAGATTTCATCTCCATTTAAACCAGATTTGTTGTCACATCATTTACCAGGAATTTTGGTGTGCACACTCAAAGTACTACTGTGTAACTATTCGGATTACACGTACTATATAGCCTGAAACATGCACAGTAGATCACCACATCACAACAAAGCATAATAAATTGGACAACCCTACTAGCTTAGTTAGCTGGTTAGTTAGGTAGGTTGAGGAGGTAAACGAACGACTTGGCCTGATGTGGGTGGGACAGACACAAAAAGTTAGGAATTGACACTTGAAAGCGGAAATTGAATTGAGGTTGTTTTTCGCCTTACAGGTACCAGATGATTCCCCATCTGGCCCTTGTTCGGCAGCTGACACAACCTCGGCCTTGCTTCACTCGTCTGCCTGGGCTGCCGCAGCGGCCCGAAAATCCTGGTCCATGCATGAGTCTTTAGCTCAGATGCCGGACTTGTTAGCGGTAAGTGGGTGACGATGAAGATGCTTGACCCCATGCTGACCCAGGAGGCCACCAGCAACCAACCCTCTGATTGTGAAATCCATTTTCCCCGAGGATGAACGAGTATTTGCTTTGGGAGTAATGAATTGCCCACCATTTCTCACCCGAGCTGATTGGTTCTCCTGGCTTGACCTGATTAACTCTTTCCCATTCCTCTTGATTGCCTGTCAGGGGGTCTTAAAACACACACTAACCAACCAGCCCATACGAACACACCAAATACAAAGGGGTTCGTCAGGAAGCATCGAAAGCTGCCATTGGTTAACCCTTCAAACTTCTCGTTCTGCCCTCTTGCAAAACACACACGAGGCAAGCCAAAGCGCTCACAACACATGGGGATCCGAGTAAATAAACTCGGCGATTCCTGTGGCCCACCAGTCACCAGCTTAGCCTAGCTATCTAACCAGATAGTGGCTACCGATCTGAATAGAAACGAGAAGGGCTCGACTAGAATATTTGGTTTGAAGAGGGCGGAACTGGAGTTGAAGGTAACAAATTGTAGAAGTAGTCAGCCAACTCAGGGACCCTTTTGTATCTCTCCCTTGAATTCCCAGTTATAAATTGCTCTCAATGATGTCATACTTTAATTATAGCTCTATGAGTCTCATTGCTCAGTTTCCAACAGCCTGTACGCTTAGGTAGGTACAAGAGGACTAGCAATAGCAGCTAGTAGTAGTACTGCGTACATACTACTAATACTTCTCCAACCACCCTTCATGTCCATGTCTAGGACGAGGTAGGGGAATGTTCGGAATATACATTCAATACCAGGCAAAATGGTTAATGGCCAGCCAGCATAGCAGCAATGAAAGAGAGACCCGCTCCCAGACAGCCTCAGTTGAACACGGTTCGCTGAAGTTCATGTCTTGTGGGACTCACTGTGCAAGGCGAAGCATATCTTTTTTGCTACTGCTTAGCACCACTCACTCCCTCACAGAACAACAAAAAGACCATCTAAGAGCACTTCGGAGACCTTGCTTTGGGAGCCCTTGTCTTTTTTTCGACCAGACGGGATTTGCTTAGCTCCTCGTGTGCCGAAGCCTCGAACTCCCGACCATCGAGCTACACGAAATGCAGTCCCTCACACACACATGCACACTCATATATAGAGCTCTATAGAACTTCAGATGAGAGCCCCTCCCTCTGTCCTTTGGTGTAACCCAGGCTGATAATGAATTGGATAAGCGAGGAAAGCGCCCTTTGAAAAAGCTCATTTCCGATTTCTCGCAACCATCCATTCATTGGAGTAAAGTTTTAGACAGTTTGTAGGAAAACGTCCCAGAAATCATGGCATGACACTAGTAATGCCCTTAATTTACTCACCCATCCTCGGGTCTCAGCCCCATAATTATTGTGATATTGCACTCAGAATGTGTGGGGCTTTAGTGGTCTGAAGACCCATCATTAACCTATATGGTAATGAGCTCCTCTGCCCTCAAATGATTGTTTGAGGGCGGCTTTCTTGAAGTTTGGGTGACGTTGTGGTCCTTGGCAAAAACCAAACCCCCAAAACGTTGGCCTGACCTGACTTGGGAGGGCCGATTTTTCACCAACATATTCTCAGGCCATCTTTTTCATCACCGCAACTTCTACCAAGAAACTTTCCATTTTCATTAATAGGGACCCCACCACGGTTTGAGCGATTTGTTGACAATGGTCAACCAGTTCAGTGCCCGGGTCAGAAAATCAATTAAGAACCTGATTTGCATTTTGAGCGACATGAAGTTTTCAAGAGCGTAAACTTACACCCAGCTCCAAGAAAATTATGCTGTCCACTCTTGAAGAGTCATGGTAGCTTTTGTCTCCAGTCTGTCTCGGTTGTCAGTGTCCTTTTGGACGAACTTCGTGGACTTCAACATCTTCAAGTGATTCAGTCTGTGGAGTCTGTTTTACGGAGTTCAGGGTGGCCCACTCATCATTTTGTTGACGACTCCTGCCAACAGTTGAGCTTGTCACTTTGGCTTCAAGCCGATTTGACCCCTCCAGTGACAAGAGAGAAGCCTGGAGGGAACCTGGTGACTTCTTGCCGACGATCTGTATGTCGAGAATGAGCTTGGGAACACGGAGAAGCCAGGAGTGATGGTGGCACTTTTGACCATGGGGTATCGGCTACCGGTCACCCTCCCCATTTCAATCTTTGGCCTCATTTATTTAGATGCAAGTTCTGCAGACACGACTGGTTGTACTAGCTAGTTCTTGGAGCAATAGAGAGGAGGGAGAACAAAAACGAGAACATCAAGGGGTCGGATAATGGAACTCGGACTGTTGGGTCGAAGGTTTGCGGACCAATGTGGTTTGTCTCAGACACCTCTATGCCTCTTTGATGAGACAGTTCATTTGCCAGGAGCCTCGTTTTTTTCGCTCGTAAGATCGTAAGAGCCAGCCAAAGTGGATTGGCAGCAGCTGATCATCATTTTCAAACCATTAAGACTTGCCTCGTTTGCATTTTTGGACGTTCTCCTCATGTTGGTGCTGTCATGAAATCCCAAACTTGGACTTCTCTTTCTCTTCCCGAGTCTCCGTTAATGGGCCGTGTGTAGTAGATGAACGTGGGGGCACCTTGCTTGAACCCTGTCGGCGTTGATGTAGATAGTTGTACTGCGGTGATGAACTGGGGATGGCAAAGGAAGGGCTTCTCTGCTCTGACCAGAAACGAGAGAATACTCGTACTGTTCGAATGCTGTGCTGTGCTGTGCTTCGCTCTGCTCAGCAATGGTCTGGTCTGGCCACGTTTTAGAACAGTCATTATTGCCTCAGGACAACATTGAGAGTCCAAAAGATATTTTCTAATGAATAGTGGACATGCAAAAATCATTAAACCTGGCTGAAAATGGCCGAAATGGATATTTGTAAGTGAGAGAGGTAGAGGTAGAATGTTTTGGGTTGCCTCGCGACAAGGTGGCAAAAGGGGTTAAATGTGTGCCATTGTGTGCATAGACTCCAAATTTGTCCACAATATTGACCCTTGTCGTCCAATTAAACAATTTCATGGTGGCAAAACTCACTCTCAAATTACTCTGTGGCAATTTTCTCGACAACCTTCAAACATGACTCCATGCCAAAAACTGGCAATTTAAAAATAATATTACCACAGACAATTATTGCTATGAGCAACTGGAATAATTGCTTATTGCTCATTTCGTACCATTCTGGCCGGCTTTCAAGTACCCATAAACGAGTGATATAGGCCTTCTTTGTTCATCATTTCCTCTTTTTGGTATAGAAATCCGCTTGAATGGATGTTCATTGCTCTTATTCTCTCGCCAAGTTTTCTATATCTTCCCATGGGTTTTTCCGAGGGTGATTCGTGGCAGTTCCAATTGGTCATGGTGAGGATTGGAGAAGGTTGATCCGTGCCAAGCCAATCGGATTTATCCAATGAGGCGGAAAAGGGAAAAAAGGAGAGAAAGAGAGAGAGAGGCTGAAAGGGGAAATCCCCCGAGTAAATAAAGGATGTCTTCTTCCTAGTCTGCTTCTTGGATCCACTTGGCAAAGGGCACATTTGCATTTTGACACCATCGAACCCCATAATCTAAAAGAAACGAAATCTTCTCAACGATGTTGGGTGATATTTTTCCATTGCCCTCCCAAGACATTGGATGGCTCTAAAAAGTAAGGAAGATTTCAGATGTTTTGCTTTTTCTGGCACAGATACGATATATCCATATCTTGTTTGCGTGACACTTGATATATGGTTGTTGTCAAGGCTTGAGAAGATTATTCACCATGTGCGAGTGTCAATGTTGCCTAATCTTCAAAGGTAATGTGTGTAACAAAACCAGTCCAGAGGAAAGGCCAAACAGAGAAACAGAGAGAGAGGGAGAAGAAAAAAAATCGAAACTCATTTCTTTTTGTCTTTGATTTATTGGAAAATTGCTGGTTTGCCTCCGAAGAAGTGCATCCTTTGAATTAGTCCGTATAGTCATTGCACCTGAAAAAACGCGGGCGCACTGTCTTAATCAGAAAAAAATGTGTGTAACTAATAATACTTGTGTGTTTAGACCACAGCCAATATACTGTTCTTGAATCGTATCCAAACTGGCTATGGCCAATTTGTCCAATTCAAGTTGATCAAAGGATTAACAGAGTTTCATAGACGTAGCTTTTTGTACAGTGGGCCAGTCATTCAGAAGGCCTGGTGCACTTTGCGATACTTTTCAGAAGCAAAAGAAATCCAAACCAACCAACTCGTGGTAGGCAAAGACCACGAGGGTCGTTGAAACTCTCTGTGATACTGATGGTATTCGGTCGAAATTCTTCTCCCCCTTCTTTTTGCGTGTGAGTATGAGCTGCGAGTTGATTGGCTGTTTCACCTTTAAGAGTTCATTCGACGACTTCAAGAGAAAAAAAGGATTCAATTTTCTTCAGCTTCTCTCTCATTGGAAGTCTACGTTTTTCAATTGGAATGACAGGTGGGCAATGTGAGGTTTGAGTAGGCAAAATGGGAGTAACTCATCTCATTACCGAAAGAATCCACGTGGTTCTCACAAAGAGAGTGAGAGAGCTTGATTTCGAATCTTGCCATGGAAAAGGCGCTGTGCGTAGAAAGTCAGAGTTCGGAAAACATGGTAGATGATGGCAAATTGGATTTATTCTCCTCCCTCTCTCATCGGGATAACCATATTAAATCTATCATTGGTATTTACGATACAGAAGTCAAACCATCATCTCGGTAACTCCTCTGAGAAGGGATCTGGGAAGGGATGTGGGAAGGGATCGTTGGTGGAGCCACCACGTAACTAAAGAGGGATGTTATTCGAGGGTTTTATGGGATGAGGGTCTGTTCTCCTGGAGAGCTGTCTTCACATCTCCCTCTCGAATACTGGTTGTGACAGTGATGAAGCACTTTCAGCCTCCCTTGGTGGTCTCTCGTTCCTTTCTTTCTGTGTTCTCTCCAGTCCCATGGCACATGGAACAACTCTCTGTTTGGGTACATTAGACGGTCCCCGGGGGAAAACAATCTGCTAAACGGGTACTTGACTCGAGAGATCTTTTATCCCCTATCTTTCTTTCCCCTTCCGCTTTCCTGGGTGTTGGGATGGAAGATGATATGCGGTAGAAAAAGTTACAGCTAGGTGAGGCACCACCAAAATTGGCTGATTCTTGACTTCAGTAATAAGCCTCCTCAAAAATTTCTGCATTGAAGCGGTTGATTGACATTCAGTATCAGGACATTAGACTTTCTAGAAAAAGAAGAAGTACCATATCTGGGATAAAGCGAGCTGGAGAGACATATTTTTGAGAGTAGCTGAAAATAGTGTGGTGAGATTTTCGGTCGTTGTTCCATGGAGAGCATCGAGTCTGGATCTGGAACTGAGACCCCATACGAGATGATGGGAGCACCACAATAGGAGTGCATCCATCTTGCCCTCAAGCTTAGCGTGGTTGTACTCTTGATGAAGAGGATCATGCCATGAAATGGTACTTTGAACCTTAGAGCGAAGAAGGGAGGGGAAGCGATAATCTCGTTTGGTGCTTTTAAATCGAATCATTTTCGGTCTTGCGCTTTACTCAACTGTCATGGCATTTTTTGCGCGTTTGTGGTTTTGAGTTGGACGCAGGACGTAGAAGGCGGCAATCTTGACTTTCATCTCGTTCTCACCCCGATTCAACCAAATGAGCTAATAGTTTTAACCCAGGTTAATCACTCTTCTCGGCAGATATTTACTTGTCAGGGTGGTGAACTCGTCACTCTTGTGGCAAAGACCGTAGTGTACCCCTCCGGTTCGATAGTGTACTTACTGTATGAGCGGCAAAATCCTTTTGACTCGTCAGAGTTGCAGCGCCACTTCAATCAGTAACCTGACAACTCCTCCTTGAGAGCCCCTTAGAGTTGGACAGAATCTCGGGAATCAACCCTTTTTCGAGTGTCCGCGAAGCATTACCATGTTTACTAATTGCCAGCTCTCTCGTTCTCGCTCTCTCGTCGTCGCGTCATGCTTGATCTCTGACCATTCCTTGTATTGAGGCAAAACCACTTGCCATGTCTTTGGTAGAGGCTCTCATCAGGATTTTCTCTGTCCTTTTTGCAGGATCACCCGGGTCTGCGCGGAACCCCTTTGGCAATGCTGGCTGCCCAGTGCAACAAACTCACCACGAAATCTCCGCCCCCGCTTGCTGACGCGGCCGTGGGGAAAGGATTCCATCCTTGGAAAAAATCTCCTCAGTCATCAACAAGTCCTGGAGGTGGAGTGACCTCTAATAATCAACAGGCCCAGCATCAACATCAACAGCAGCAGCAGCACCAACAACAACAACAGCAGCAGCAGCAACAGCAACAACAACATCAGCGAAGTACATCCTCAGCTTCTTCTGGATCAAGTCAAGCTGGGTACAATAGCAACAACCAAGCTGACCAACAGCAACAACCCACATCCCCCGGCACAGCGGCCTCAGCCTCCAGTGGTTATGGTGGCGTGAATTCGTCCCTGTATTTTCCCTCTACCTCGTCAACGCCCACATCTTCTTCGGGGGTCACGTCCACTGCTGCGGCTCTCGGCGCTTCATCCCCAAACATTGACTCGTCATCTTCGATACTTGCTGCAGGCAAGGTCGATCCCAGTACAAGTTCGGCCGCACATTTGCAGAGCATGCAAATGTACTCCAGGGTAGCAGGGGTCAACCCCTACGAGTCTTGGCCTTTCAGTATGGCTGGTTCTGCAGCCCATGGCTCAATCAAACCTGAGGTGACTTCAGCCATGCAAGGCGGGTGGTGGGATATGCATTCTGCCGCTACGGCTGGTAGTTGGTTAGATGCAGCTGGAGGTCTTCAAACAGCAGCAACAATGCATGCAGCTCAGCAGATGGCCAACTACACGGACTACTCTGCGGCTGCCTCCTTGGGCTTATCCAATCCCCTGTTGGCTGCAGGTGCAGCGGCAGGTAGTCAGCATCTCTTGCAAGATACCTACAAATCCATGCTCCCCGGACAAGCGGCCAGTTCCCCGTTTGGCCTGAGTCAGCCCACTATTCCACCAGTCACATCAGCCTCGTCCTCGAGCCGCTCTCAAAGGCGCTATACCGGTCGAGCCACTTGTGACTGTCCCAATTGCCAGGAGGCGGAGCGTCTGGGTCCAGCTGGCCAGCACCTTCGCAAGCGCAACATCCATAGCTGTCATATACCCGGATGTGGTAAGGTGTATGGTAAGACCTCCCATCTCAAAGCCCATTTGCGATGGCACACGGGAGAACGACCGTTCGTCTGCAATTGGCTGTTCTGTGGCAAGAGGTTCACAAGGTCAGATGAGCTCCAGCGGCATTTGAGGACACATACTGGTGAGAAGCGTTTTGCCTGCCCCATCTGTAACAAGCGGTTTATGAGGTCAGATCACCTCTCCAAGCACGTGAAGACCCACAGTGAGAACGGAGGCAAGAAGAGTGATTGCGATAGTGATTCTGAAAACAGCCAGTCTCATGGACAGTCAGCCTCGAGCCCTGGTAGTGTGAACACGCCGCCCCTTGGGCATGGGTCTGGAATGCAAGGCAACCACCACGATCCACATTCAATGCATGTGGGTTCCCCTCCCGACATGAAACCCATCGTTTGAACGCACCGATAGTGCTCGGAATGTTTTTTCTCCTAAAGACACTCAAAACTGTTCAACTCAACTTAATATTATTAATATCATTATCATCCATCATCGCCAACATCAATACCATCAACATCCCCATTATCATCAACAACATCATAATTCCAAAAATCAACCAGTCTGTGCACATCAAAGCCATATTTTGCATTGGTAGTTGACGTTTCCTTTTTTCCGTGTGACAAGATCAATGGCGAAGTATGGATCACGACAGTTTTATAGTTACCAATATTATTAGACACACTACCCTGGTCAGAAACCAAGACAATTTATCATTTTAGTGAATCTCTGCTTTGACGAGCAGTTTTGCAATACTATGTATTGTAAAGGGCACACACGTACGGCAGCAAACACTTACAACCACTCAAACCAAACGAGACATTATTCGCCCAATGAGACTTCATCTAACTCCATCGACAAACCCATGAAGAATTTGTTCAAATGCATTCTCTTGATTTCCACACGACAAAACCCGCTCGCTCTCTTTTGACTTCCTACTGTGTCAGCCGGTCTATTTGCTTCGTTTCCCAACTAAAACACCTCATTCACAAAGGTCTTTTATCAGTTCTTCTTTGTTCTAATTTCATGTAAATGTGATGAAACCCAATCATGTATAAAAACAAACAAAGTGACATCAGTCTTATTGAAATAATAAATAAAGATTCTCAAGAAAGAAATTGGCTCTCTTGCTAGCAGATATATTTCTATCCTACTACGACAACTTGTTTGCAACAATCCCAAATAGTTGGATAGCAGGTCACACAATCTGTGTGTGTAGGGTACGTGGGTAGTAGTATGGTGTATATGTACTGGTAGGTAGCACCTTTCATACAGTATGCATGTTGGCACGATTCATTCGCCAGTTTCGCCGCCTTGTTTGTCTCGCTTTGACAGTTGCATGCTCCAGTGTCGTTGGTATCGATTATGCAATGCAGATTCTGTGGTGGCAGTCCCTTTCCAGGTATACCGAAATCACACCAAGCACATTAGCTAGATAGCTTTAGCAACGAAATATGCGTCAAATCCTCCTCATCCTTAAAGCCCACGCATGCATGGAGCGCTGACTCTTTTCTTCCAGACTTCAGTGTAGCGGTTATTAGTAAGCTTGGTTGGTTCGGAAGCTCGACAGCTGACAAAAGCAAATAATTTCAAGCTGATGAAAGTAAGAGAGGAAAAGAAACATACCTATTTGGCCTGAATTTGAGCCCAAGTGATTATGGTCAGAAACGTCAGACTTTAGAGTACTTTCCGCACTCTCAATGGTCAAAGAAGCCTAAGGAAACGGGGGGCCTTCATATGTTGTTTCTTGGCGTCAGGCCATTCTCTCAACAACTTTTATGCTTAGTTTGCAAAGTAGGTAATTAAACAAAACACCAAATAGGATAATTAGGGGGCAAGCCCGCTAAAAATGAAACTGAGGAGCCATTTCTCCCGCATTGGACAATTAGGCTCTATGCCATCATGCACGATCAATCATTGAAGGGGATTGAAGTGGCAGTGTTTTCGCCTCAAATGAGGTGATACCATGTTCCAAGAGAAACCCAGGCATCCCCTGATCATAAACCTTGCGTTTGTTAGGCTCATTACAGGTTAATGAATATTGGCCAAAAAATGAGACCAAGACAATGACGATAATGATAGGTTAGGAATCCATTGACGAGACTTCCTCGGTTCCCTCCTACCTTGTTTCAAGGCAGCTCTTATAAATGCAGTATGTTAAAGGAGAACTTGAATTCGCAAATTGGATTGTTATTGTTTACAAATGGATAGTGTCTTTTTGAATTGCGTTGCGTTTCTGCTCGAGATTTTGGACGCACATATTTCGCTAATGGCATTAGTTAAAAATGAATGTTCGTTGCGGTAATGGGCGAATTCTTCGTTTTAAATTGAAAATAACTCAACAGTTATTATTTTCGTGGCCGAAAAGGAACACAAGTACCTCAAGTACGTCAAGTACATACAGTCTGTATGAATTGAATAGGAGTTATGTCGGTACACATACACTCACATTGGCCCCTGAGAGCCATTAAGAATCACCAGGCGAAAATGCAATAATGAGTCAAGCACGTCGAACGCTCATTTTGCCAAATCCTTTTCGGTGCAAAAAGCGCCATCAAGCAAATTACCACGGTACTTCCATGCCTATAATTACACAAACCATCTAACTAAGAAACACAAGAATAACAACAACAACAACCATAACCACTTCGTGGCCCAACTTACATTGTCAAAATGGGTCGAGAAAGAGAGATCAGGCTTCAGGAGGGGTACAAAGACACAGAATTGTAAAATTAGCGTTTAACAAATTCCCCATAGTCTACTTTGACTTTTCGTTTTGTTCAAGAGAACCATTGTCATGAGATCACTTGATAGTTCAAATTCTATAACATACCTAGGCCCGAATGATGATTGCAAGTTGGCTTTCTTGGATCGTGATTTCGTTTTAGGAGGTCAAATATGATCTGTCAGCAGGACCTTTGCATGATTGTTCATTTTCTTCCTTTATTTAGCTGAAATTTGTGCTCAAAGAAGACAGAACAGCAAGTTGTTGCGAGTTTGATAATTATTTGCTGGGTCACACGCAACATTCAGGGTTCCTAAAAAGCATCTCTCACTTGCATTTGAGTTCGAGGCAGGGTCAAAATTCTAACTCAAATCCAAAAGCCATCGGCAAGTCTGCCTGATCTGTCCTTCAGCTTTGGAGAGAGGGGAGCAGAGCTTCTTTGACTTTTGCTGGACACCTGTTGGATTGAGATGAATTTCAATCCCTGATCCATGTAATCCTTTTCACTTGATGTGCAAGGGTCAAGCTGACAAACGAGCAAAAAAATTGCTACCCCTAACAAAAAATTGGTTGGCCATACATGACCTCCAGGCTCATCTCATCATCTCATTCTTGGCTGGTGAGGGAGGCTCCCTCCAGGCAAGTTGTGAGAGCAAGGCTAAAACTGGGATGGGAGATGGATAGCTTCTGGTAAAAGCCTTCCTCCAGCCTACCGAGTGGTCCTGATTTTCTCTTGAAAAAAAACCCTAACCCTTTACTTGCATCTTGAAAGATGCTGCTGCGGCTGCTGCTGCTGCTGTCTGCCTTGCACCCATGGTCCGGTCGTTATGCCATCATGAGAACCATCGCCATATTGGACCCTCAGCGTTCATTATTGCAATTTTGCCCACTTGCCCCATGAGAAAAGACAAAAGCAACCTCTTTTTCTAACTGGTGGTACAACAAGACCAACTTGGCTACATGGTCGACGGCTGTTAGAGATAGCCGTGGTAGGTAGGAAGCTTGCTTGCTTGCTTGCTCACTCACTTGCTCTTGGACGGTTGTCTGGTTGGTCAATGGTCTCGTCTCTTGTTCTCGTTCTACCAAAGCCCCAAAGCTAATTAACTTCAAGATGTTTTAACGGTCAAGAAGTCATCTAGTTCATGAAACCAGGATAATCGCTTTCCAGCTTTAGTCGTAGGGTAGAAACACGTAGTATTGACATACTACCTCGCAAATGTTTTTCACACATGATTGAAATAAAAATTATGTCTTTGCGACACCTTTATGATCGAGCAAAAGCATTCAATTCATGGAATGGATCGTAAAAAAGCATTTTTCATTCAGTTCCACAATTACATGGCAACACGCTGTAAGCAGTGCGAAAAAGAATGATCCTCTATTACATTGCCTTTTGCCTTGTTCTGATAATCTATTCGCGACGATTTTTGTTTAGATTATGAATTCTGATAAAAACTTAAAGCCAAAAAAGCCTGGATAGTTTTCAATTGCCTTGGGTGTATTCATCATTGTACAACACCCTTTGTAAGCAAATTTAAAGTGCCTGCAGTAAGCTTGTCAATCTGTCAAATTCAAATTGTTGCAATGAAAGACTAACAACAACCAGGTCAGATGGGAAAATATTCCCATGCCTACAACATAACGATATATACGTACGAACCATAGACTACGTTCATGTTCGCTTATATTTGAGGACTCTGGGTGGAAATGACAGTGCTAATGGTACGGTAAATGAGGTGGTGTGATGGAATTGTGCTATACGTACGCGTATGTAGAGACTGCGAGGGTGCCAAAGAGGATGTTCGGTCGTTAGATCAGAATCTTATCTGTCGATCAGAACATGGCTCTCCAAGAGGCTTTTTGATACCGATGCCACTTTTCCAACCATTCGAATTGTCAACGAAGAGTGTTTTCGTCACCATCCATCATATCGTCTTTCCACGAGATTAATTGATTTTTCCAACCCGCTTGACATCACAAACGAATCATTTTGAATTCGGGAAGTTCCTCCCCGAGGAATGAATAGTATGTATATGCACTAAAAGATATTCAATTCCAGCCCTCGAATCTGGCCACATTTCATCGTCCAGTTATAGAGCTAGCACTAAGTGGATTCGAAAACCGCAACAACAGCTACTAGCTAAAACGAAGTACTTCAAAGCTCTAAAGTGCACCACAATGTGCGAGGAATAAATTGTTTCAAATTTATGTCGACTGTTAACATGATTTATTAGCGGTAGGAGTTTGTCAGGTAATAAGGTTTTTTTTCCCTCCATCCACATAAAAAGGGGAAATGACAGATTTCCCCGACTCCTCGTCCAGCCATGTGTATGTTCTATGTAGTACATGTATAGTAAGTGTACTAAGTACAGTTCATCCCTAAACAACTTGGCTCCTCGCTCTCTCGCTCTCTTTCAAATCTCTTTGCTTGCTTCGTTTCATTTCGTTCTTGGCGGTGATCTAGGAAGATAGTCACATTAGATCCACAGCACATGGGCCACTGCGTTCTGGAAAGTAGTTTTAAATTGTGCTTGATGTCTATTTCTCCATTGGTTCCCGACAATCTCGTCCTTCTTATCTTAAATGAATCATTTGATGTTGGACAACTTTTTACATTCATGATCAGGAGGAATGTGGAAAATAACTGGATTCTAAGGTCATGTCATGGAACTTAGGCATGGGATGATTTGTCAAGTTGAGGTTGACATCCTTTGAAACGAGGATTTGGGTGTGATATCAGAGTTTCTCCTAGTGCTTGGAAATGATTAATGATCAAGATGGGTTTGGCACAATTAAACTCTTCACTATTTAAGACAGAACTACCTGACGCAAACTTCACAACGTTTTCGAGGAAGTCATACCAACTCAAAAAAATGGAATTACACGGAAATGACTTTCTTGACTGAGCTTGTACTTGGGTTCTATTGTACAGAGGTGAAAAGGATTAGATCAATCATTCAAGGAGCAACTGCGAGGAAGCAATTTGGTCATTGTAGGAATGGTGAAAACACTGTTTTAGGCACCCAATTAGTTCAATTATTTAACAAAATTAGTCTGTACAGTACAATAGTAGATTCCATCACCAGAAAGCCATCCTTTTGTATGACAACTGAAAAGAAAGTTGTGAGGAACAGACCGTTTGCGAAAAATCATACTTAGGGCAATAATCCTAACAATAGGAATTAGCCATTCGTGTAAAGTATAAAACTTGATAATGCATCACATTCATATCAATTTTGAGATGTAATTGACGGTAGGTGAGCGTTCAAATTAAAGTGTCTGAACTTTTTTTTGTGCGTTGGCCTTATCGCAATACATTTTAAAGTGTGTTGTACAGGTTTGAAGGGTACCTTCGAGATACTGGAAAAATGGAAGCATATTCACAATCCACTATCCAACGGTACAGCTGCTTGATGTCAATGGATTGTGTACTAATAATAGTTTTACTTGGAGCACTTCAAACGAATCGTTCAGAATTGACGAGTTCGAGTCGATTTCAAGCAGATATCGAGAGTAAGGGAGGGAGCCAAAGCCAGTCAGGCTGTTTGTTAAATATTCAAATCTGGCTTCATTAGCATTATGTCAAAGATAAATGAGTTTCACAATCTGATTCTGGCACCTGCCTTCTTTCGAGCTTTGAGTTCTCCTTGGCTTCCCTGAGAGCGCTTGGCACGCCCTTGGAAGTTCCATCGCTTAAGTATTCCTTTCAAAGTCTACAAGAACGGTCCAAATTTGAATCCATACCATTGAAGGATAAATTGGCCAGGACACTCGCTAGTTCAACGAATATCGATTGCCATTTCTTGCCTCTCCAACGATCACGGAAATAGATATGATAGAGCTAAGCAGTTTGGCTCTAATCAACTTGTGTGTGTGTGTGTGTGTAGAGACATCCATCCCACCTCATTCAAATGGCTTACAGTGAGTCGTTGAATGAAGTGATAAGCAGGAACGACCCGAAGAATGGCAACTTCGTCTCAATTTTAGGGCAGAATTCCAGAGATTTCATTCAGGGTAATTTGTCTCGCCAAGACATTCATGTGGGTGACAAAAAGCACGTGTCACAACCCAACCGACGAAAGCCAATCATATGAGTGCAGATGCCGTACATTGGCATGGACTTCTTAAGAGCGTGGATCAGGCAAGCCTCACCGCGTATGCAGAGAATTTGAGGCCAGATGAAGGTTAAGATGTCGTTGCTCAATGAAACGAGAGTGGTGTTGTATTTCGCGCCCCATAAATTGAAATGAAACCCGATCCCCGTGGATCGACCACGATTCGGCCCAAGATGCGAGAGCAGTTTCTCCGGGGCTTAAGAACAAGATGGAAAAGGAGTAGTAGTAGTAATAGTAGTAGTAGTAGTAGTAGTAGTAGTAGTAGTAGTAGTAGTAGTAGTAGTAGTAGTAGTAGCATCAGCAGCAATGGAAGCAGCAATAGTGAGAATCTCGGGATCCATCTCCATTGCATGACAACTCCACCTGTAAATTATACGCCAATTTGCTTCATCATCACTTAATCCTCTCGTTTCCGATACGGACTGAGATGGATGCATTTTCGCTCATTTACAATCCACGACCTTCATTTTTACCTTTTCAGATGATGGAAATCTCGCGAGGATGGTGAAAGTTCCTGACCCGCAACCATCCCCTAATTGATGATCAAGGTGCACGTGGACTCGTCTCTCGGGGAGAGAATAATCGACCTTTTAAGCCCAATAGCATCCCGTCCTGTCCACATTTTATCGAGCCTTGTCCATATATTTCAGACAATCTCTCCCCACGAATTTCACATCTTTGGAATGAACAAGCAAATAAATTTCATCAACTTCAAAGCATTCACTCCGCCCACTTTGGCGTTCAATGGATGGAGAGGAGCTCTCCTCTCTTTTTCTTCCCTGTTCTCTGCAACTTTGAGAACGAGGTTATTCACGTGCATACTCGTGCTACATACGTACACGCCAGTAATACACAACTGGCTTTTTTTACGGATCCTCCGAGCGGGTTCAAAACTAAGCTGGAATTTATTCAAGTCTAACCATATAATGCAGCCCACACTATTGTAAATGCCAACGGATTCTGGAAAGTACTCGAAAGCACTAATCTGGAAACGGCTCTCGTCGTCTTGACCACGATCTTAGGAGATAAGATGCTCGACCCGATGGAATTCATTGATTTCGGCCGGGAGATTTAATATTGATCTTCCTTGAAGAGGCAACTCGACCGAAGACGAATAAGGAGGAGGAGCCCCTCAATTCAACCCCCGCCGACTTTTCACGCTACTTAAAGAAGATCCCCGAAGTTGTAATGGACGTTCAAATAAGTAGTAAATTCGCGGTCACTTTTCAAGGCAAGACTTTGATTATTTTTTCTGGCAGGAATTGGGTCCAGTTAGAGATGGACTTTGGCTTCTGCCGCATCTTTAATGAATTCACCCCAATGCATTGCGTTCATTTTTTGACCTGGAACCCCCGATCTGGCCAGTAATTAGCCGTTTTGTCAATCTCGCCCTAGACTATTCGACGAATACCTCCATCTGCTTTGGATACTAGGTATGAGCCAGGGCATTTGTAACCGTACCATACGTGTGTATGCATTGTAAATCCTGCAGAGTAGGACAACGCTCTCCGTACTCGTATGTACTACTACCCCTTGGACGAGTAAATTCATGCAGAGCAGTAAGTAGTGACGAATTCGTTGAACGAAGGTAATGCCTCCAATTGACATGGAGAAAATCAGAAGAAGTCGCTGGAGGCTATGAAAGAAGACTGACGCCAAGAAACGGCGGAGTGTGCAAAAATTGATGGCGTTTTTGCACACTTGAGTCAAGTTATGAGGAGCATGCTTCACCGCGAGGTCATCATGACCATCATCATCATCATCATCGTCGTCGTCGTCGTCGTCGTTTTCATATTCGGTACACCTTCTAGTTCCAACTTCCAACGATTGGTCGTCTTCCGTTTCGGATTGTCTCGTCTCTGTTTTTGAAATAGGATTGGGAACAAGTTGACCATCATTTCTAAATGGGTCTGCGAGGCAAGCAGACAGGGGGGCTCGTTCTTTCGGGGATCTGCCATGTCACCCAGGTAATTATTCAGGTCAGTTTGGCTCTCGAAATAATTGGGCGTTTGGGTTGGGATCATTTGTCGTAAAACCTCACTTAATGGCAGGGTCCTCTCGAATCCACAACATGCTGATGTATTCATATGATAATGATAGCTGGTAGCAATCAGGCCGAACATTAAATCTCGGAAGCGAATCTGCCCCCAAACCGAAAACCGCAAGTCACAGGCAGACGCGATCACACCCTCAATCAGCCCAGATAATACCCGCCATCCTAGTCTCAAGTCGGCATCAGTTCATAATTTAATAAGGTAGGAGTTATTTTAACGTCATAATGCGAACTGGAATGTCATAGCAGGAGGTCAGATGCCAAGCAAGGCCTTGTACGCCTTGGCATGACCGCGTGTGGTTATGTTGTTGCTCCCACACATGCACGTAAAAGTCATTTGACTCATGGTTTCTGGCCTAAATGGCCCAAATTTCCCGATCAATATGCAGATTGAGGCGCCGTTTAATCTGTGCTCGTGTTCTAGAGCCTCGAGTCAAAAGGAATCTCTTTTACAGGAGCCGCAGAATTCGACTCTCAGGGCTCTGATTGCCACATGAACCACGATCGACAAGAACCGCTTGGTACCTACAGAGAAAGAAAGAGAGAAAGAAAGAAAGGAAGAAAGAACAGGAAAAAATTCTGCCGAAATCACTCAGGAGACTGGGTTGGGGAGATAGGGAAAAGAATGCAAACTGAGCTGAAATCATCATCATCATCAATTTCTTTTCTTCCTGGACAACGGCCAAGGCGGATGTACATAGGGAAAAGAATGCAAACTGAGCTGAAATCATCATCATCATCAATTTCTTTTCTTCAAAGACAATTTATTCACCCAAGACCCGAGGCAGCACGTGTCTCCCCCGTATTCTTTCGTTCCTTCTGTTCGTGATTCTGAATCTGTGTGTATAAGTCCATGAGGTTGAGGAAGTCAGGCGAATTGGACTTTTTTTCTCCTAAGGATAAGAAGCTAGCATTCGTCTGGGAATGGCACCGGTCAAATCGGGAAAGTCGCCCTAAATATCCACTTTTAATACGAGTGCCATACCTCCTACCGAATGAAGTGTAGAACCGCCATCGATTCTAACACGGATGGAGCAGCCAAAAAGAAGATTTTTCACCCCGTGACACGCGCTCAAAACCGATCCATCACAGATGACTACCTCCCCATATGACAATTGATCGAGAATATGGGTGCTCTTCCTAGCATACCTACCTCCATCCGCACGTACATGTATGTGCCTAATACAGTATCACCAAATCTTTCCTCCGTGCCTTACTCTAACGAACATGTAGATGATCGTGGGTGCTTTTCAACGGGAGATCGCGAGCCAACTCTTTTGTCGCGATCTTTCCCCTTTCTTCGCCGCCTTTCATTGGCCTTCTGAGCATCGGGAGGGGGCAATACTAGCAATGCGAATGTGTATGTGCACTCGAACTGAACGAGAATGGACTTCTTTGAGGAGAATATGCAGTGACCACCCAAGTAGAAATATGTCCAGCTTTATTGTCTGTCTCGAAGACGACGAAGCCAAGAAGAACTCGGAGATACGTTCACTGTACTGTCTGAATCCACGATGTGCTTGCTGCCACAAAGGAGGGAGTCAAAAGAGGTGGTGGTGGTGGCAATGGCAGTGGCCATGGCCATGGGAGAGACGACAAGAGGAAAAAAGCTTGATCTCACGTCAAATTTTTGTCAATTCAAAGTACTCATTGGGTCATGAAATCAAATGCGATTAGTCTCGATCCCCCCTTGGACTAATGTTGGTGCCCGAGTGAATGGCGACGCCAAGGGTATTAGCGAGAAAACTTGAATGGATCATATTCATATGCACAACGCGGCGGACATTATGCACTTCAATGCCTTATGGAATTTCCGAAGGTATCATCCTTGATTTGTTGATCGTTGGCTCTAGTTCTGGTTCTAGAGCCCCGAATTGAAAGTTCCGTTGGAACCTGATTGTTCACATAATTTCAACTGCCAATTTCTCGAGATCTCAGAGCCAAAGTTCGAGGCTCACTTGTTCCTATTTTGATCAGTTATTCGTCCATATATCCTAGGATATAACCCCTGGTGTATTGGAGGTAAAGAAACATTTCCCGGGGATGCACACTTCCTTAATGGAACAATTTGACGGTAAATGACTTTGAAATGTCAGATCATGTGTTGAGCATGGCATGACAAAAGCCGATGGAACATCAGTAGCAACCGGCTACAATTGAAAACGACAACAAAGCACACATTCACACACACATACACACCTATACATATGATCGCATAAGAATAAGCAGCGACAATAAATCACGCCGAAGTTTAAAGCAAATATTGGCATCCCCGTGAACAAAGCCTCGAGTTGTCGTCACCGCTCGGACCCTCATGCGGCACTACTCCAGTTTTGGTAATGGCTTTGGGCTTTTTTGACGCTGTCCACCGTGCCACAATTGAGGGTCTCTCTTGTGTGAGGCTGTAGGACGACGAATACCCGACAAGTTGTCCGATCGGCACATTTGACTTTGGCTGACGACAATTGACACCTTTTGTGGGTGCTCTAGATTCTTTGAGGCGATAAAGGAGCCGGCCACGATGGAGCATTGCGATAATGCAGAGACCTCACAATAGGGAATGATCAAGAAGTGAGGGGAACAATGCAACAAGACAAATTAATGATGGCATTTCAGGCCTTTGTTCGATTTTCCCCCTCTGACCACGAGTTGGGACAAGAAGACGATGAACATCTTCAGGCGCACCCTGGTGGGTACGTCCGTCCACTTTGAATGACAAATTGGGCTCCTCTTCTAGTCAGCTGACATTTATTTTTCTCATTTTCTGTTTGAATTGATTCTGAATGACAATAACTTTTTCCCGGAGTCTGAAGGTATGACGCGGTGACGTCTGGTGGATGGGGGTTTCTTTCCATGTTTGGTGGTTTGAGGGTGTTTTCAATGATGCCAATCCAGTCAAGTGGCAAAGAATTATTAATCAACGATTCCGTTAAATGAGCCAGATGGAAAATTTGTCGCTCGTTCTCCTCATCTCATTCTGCACCGTCGACATACGCACGCACTGTACACACTACTACACACTACTGTACTTATGTACACACTGTATACGCTCACACTCAATGGTTAATAGTTTGGTAGAGGGGTTTGAGCCATCCGAAAAGCCGTTCAATCCACCACCAAATGGGTGAGTGAGCATGTGGTTATTTTTGTGTTGCGATTGAAGATCGAAAGGAGCTGGTTCTCAGCCCGTCAAAAACGCAACGAAAGTTTTGGCAAACCATTAATATAATGATATGCAGGCAACTAACTAACTAGCTAAGTAACCAACCAATCCACCAACCCACCAACTACATAGTCGCGCATGCGTGATAGCCTGGGCGCAATTTGCCAAAACGTGCCATTGGCTTCCTATGAGAAAGCCCATTATGGTTCCTGACAGTGTCAGACGAACTCACTCCGCAAGCATATTCCAATGAGCAATCGACTTTTTATTGTCATCACTTTTATCATACGCTACATTAGCTTTCATCAGTCACAGAGCGATGAAAGGACACAGTGGTAGATTCGAAGATTCCAATAGGATGGACTTTTTCTGCGAGAGCATGGGACCCACATGAAATGCACTCTTTATGAGCACATTTATAACATTTAGCGGATATATTAACCAACCAACCATCCATTCCTTTGACTTTTTGAGAGGAGCACAGATTCGCTTTCCGACTTCCGTTGTATTTGACGACCCCCGCTGAGAGGTGAATCAACGGGATTTCTCGCCAATGAAAATGATTTTTGCACACAGATGGTCGAGCTGGAGTGCTCCACGCTCAAATTGCTTATCTCATCGATTGAGGTTGGAAACCCAAACAAACCCTGCACGTTACCACATCATGAAATTACATTAAGCCTCATCGGTGCTCCTCTTGAAAGTCGTGTACTACTCATAGATATGAAAGCGAGAAGAAATGAGACATCGGAGTTGGCTTAATATCGCATTGGCCATCCTCAAGACAACTTAGAGATATTTTCGATCTTTTGACACAACTGATCGACTTGAAGCCATACATATAAACAGAACGGAAATCGAGCTCAAAAATGACTTAAGAAGGGGGTTTGATACCTTCCCTACTACAGTTTTTAATAGTGTTAACCCTGTTCTTTGGTTCAATCGTGTTTGAGGGCTCTTGGAAACCTCTTGATATTGGCAATGATCTGTGGTTATACTGGGCTCTAACCAGATTGGGTATTTTCATGAGTCTCGAGAAATGTGCTGCACACCATATTCTTACTCAGACCATACGTTCAATAGGACAGTGGTTGGTTGAGTGGGAGGCCGGAGCCGCAGAGAAAACCAGCGAGAGAAGGAGAAAGGGACATTAACGTGACCCTCCCTTTCCGTGTAGTAGACAAGATGAACAGAATGGATGGATCCCGCCAAGATATTTACTACTCTTAACACAAGTACTTCCACTGCAGAAGAAAAGCAACTCTCTCGTTCGGCTCTGAGATACGTACGTATGTGGGCTCAGATCGAAAACTGGGATCTGGGATGGGTCATTGTTCCGGGACCGAGATTGCGAACGAAATTCACTTGGCCAACTTCTGTGTCGGTCATCCTCCATCCATTCATCCGTCCATTTACATTGGCTCAATCCCCATCGTTGGTGCTAGAGTTTTGTCCGAGTTTGGCTCAGGAAGGCACTTGAAATGTTCATTTGACTAATGTCCATGGTTCATGACTTCACGTGGGCTGCTTTCTTTCCCTCTTCCGTCCCGGTCGAGTTCTTCTTACCCACTCCGGAATTTACTACGAAGGTGGTTGGCTGGCTGACTGTGCGTATTCTGTATGTATATTCAACTACAACAACTCGTATGTGTGTGTATTATTGTACAAGAGTATCGTGGAAGTAAGTGGTGGTGGTGGCGGTAGTTGTGGAGTCTATGGTGATGGCGTTTGGCTTGAAGGGAGGAGTCCGGCTTGCCTGCATTTTGCAACGTTCTTTTTCTCTAGCACACTGGTAGTTTTGGACTCATAAACCATTTAGTTGATCATCATTTCTTTTCGGAGCCTAATTTATGGGCTTAACCTCGCCTCCTCCATGGACGAGTGAGCTGGAGTCTGAAAACATATTGAAATAAACGGCCTAATACCACCACCAAAGAACCATTGCGTGGTCCATGCCCGTAAACTTTTTTTTCTCTCGGTGGGAGACGGACCGGGGTCCATTTAGGCTGAAGGAGACCCAACCCAGTTAGCAAATAAAAAATCAATGGATTGTTTTTCGACCAGGAATGCCGCAGAATGGTTTTTGAGGTGGTTTGGGGTTGTTACGGGCAGGGGTAAAATGATTTGGCTTCACTCGATGAACGACGGAAAAGATGCTGAAATATCTCTCTATTGACAGATGGAAAGTGTGCCGGGATGAAGTTCAAGAGTCTAATTACACTTCCAGCATTTTTTCACTCACTTAATCATTCTTCGTTTGGATCCAATCAAGCATGCCATTCCTGTCATTCCTGTCCTCGCAGAGAGTAACAGACTCAGAGACAGAGAGAACCTCACGGCTTTTCCGTCGTTGTGCTTCCTTTCTTTTGCCAATCTCTCAGTCTCAGAAAGATGATGAATCACAAAGCTCTCAAATCTCAGGACGGTTTCCTTAAGACGCCGGAGAGCCAGTGTCAAAAAATCGAGAAGCTGACAAGATGTCCTGGCAGCTGGATCCCAACAAGCCAAGTGTCCTTGCCACACGTTCTACGTACGTACAGACGTACAGTACTACATGGCCTCATGAATACATATACTACAATAGCATGTGCATTCTGTATGCCCCTAATCGCCGTGGCCACTATGTCGAATATTTACCCAAAACATGAATTCTGGACCACATGACCATGAAATTAGGTGTGAAAATCAGTCCGATGATTGACTCGGGAGTCGTCTGCTGACTGGCCGACTGACTGCCTTGTCCACAGAAACTTCACAATGTTGCTGCTGGCATGTTGAATAATAGCAATGGGGTTGGTGGAACTTTCCTGGCATTGTCGTATGGATGTTTTGTATATGAGCGTGGCGGCCAAATTTTGTAGAAGAGCGATTTTGAATGGCCAAGCGAGTGAGTGTACCACATACGAACGTACATACAGTGCACACAACAGCATCCGGCGCAGTGACGACGGCAACTAAGTACAACGAGTACCATGACTATATGAGAGTTTTATGACTCCAACATCCATTGGCGAGCTCCAGCGAAACCTCTAAAGACATCTGTGAATGAATTAGCAGCCTTTTTGTTGCGGCTTTTTCAATCTCTTTTGTGAGGGAATAAAGAATTGAGAAATGATTTATGGATTTCGGGAGGGTAGTCAGCCAGCTAGCCGAGCGATAAATGGTTTGTAGTACCTTCTAGATGCCCTTTTACAGCCAGCCAGTTCTGCAACTGCAACCACTACTACTACAACTACTACTACTACTACTGTTGTAACTAGAATGGAGGTGATAAAGTGTCTACAAGCCAGGTTGAGAGCCTTGAATCGTCAAACATGATTTCAAATCCAGCTCTGATTCTTGAAGGACTTGCGGGCTTCAAGAGAAGAAGAAAAAAAGAAATCGCTCCACTGGCATTGTTATTCTTCAATTCCACCCCTTGTAAGCTGGAGGCGTGGCAAGGAGTGGCAGGGTGACGTCAATTAAGGCGGCAAAAAAGGAATGAAGAGCCAGGTGATAGATACGTTCCCCAGCTCCCCAGCACTTCATCTCTGGCAATGAGAATCCCCCCTTTTTCCCGCTATCTCCAAGATGAAATGATCTCCATATGTGCGAGAGATGAACCCGCATTCAAGAGCATCCACTCGCCCAGCTACACGAAAACGGAGAAATGGTGACGGAGAAGGGGGGAGGGGCGGTTATCAGTTTTCCAGATTTAACGAGGTGACAAACATTCGAGATCCTAGGGAAGCAACGAGTATCGTTTGAGAATTGGCAAAATGAGCCGCCACAACTTGCCTTGATCAGGTCGTTTGGATTGAACTCGAGAAGACATCTGGAGGCTTCTCAACCATTTCGAACTTTGGACAGATATACTTCGGATTGTACGTCGACTGGCAACGAGGAAAACCATTTCCCGCAGAGTAACATTGTCCTAGAAAGTATGGATAATTCTGGTGGATGTGTGAAAATGGTGCTTTGACCACCCAGAGTAGGTTTTGTCCCCGAGAATCGAGTAGATCCGCCCTGAGTCAAGGCAGCCAGTCCAACCCAGTGTGTCGTATGAGAAGCTATCAATTTCCAAATTGTGATTGTAGGTCTGGTTCACTTCCAAGAAGGTACGAACTGACTGACTGACTGACATATTGTGATCCGGCTACACTCTTCGCTTCTCACTTTCAATCGTTGAAGGGGCTTAATTGGGGTGTTCCCAACTGTATCGCCAATACAAGGTGTAGCTGAGGGTCTGGAGACCATTCTTCGTGGTTCCGAATACGAGCCTGAAAATTTGGAAATTATACAAATTAGAACTAGAAATACGGCCTCTACCACGCCATACCATTCGACGGGTCAATTGTGATCTTGTGGTGAGGTGGACTGTTGAGGACTGTTGAGGACTGTTGAGGGGACTGGAAAGCTCAAGGGTGACCAAGGTGGGAAGTGGGATTCGATATGTACCAATTGTGTAATGACAGTGCTTTACAAGCCCCCCATAATGGGACTGGAACAGTATGAACCCGTAATCAAATGTCAGGCCAGTTCTCCTCGGTACGTGAAGATACCGCTAATCTATGAGGTCTTAAGGGTCCAATTGACAATTTTCACCTGTGGAAGGTCATTACATGTGGCCGCACTTTAATCATGAGGTTGGAAAAGAGTGACGCGCTGTGGACTTTTCGGCGGCTTGTCTGAAGTGCCAGTTGGTCAAACACAATTCAGCCATCTTCTTTCTCGCTCTGTCTCTCTTTCTTCTTTTCCTTGAGCTTTTCAAGCATTCCTTGGAGATGCCTCTGAAAGGTGAAATGTTCAATGGATAATGGAATTCTTTTGATTTACTCTTAAGCCCTGAAAAGAGCCAACGTTTCTTAACCGGCTACCACCAAAGTCAAGAGAGTTTCCTTCACCTATCCAAGCCAACAGCCATCCAATCAAGCAAGTACCTAACTAACTAAGTAACTAACTTACTCGGTTGAAATGCTTCCAAAGTCCAAAGTTGCTGACTCAAGCTTGGAAAAGATGAATTGAAAGTGATCTAGTTCTCTGGAAGGCACCTAACCTACCTCCTATAGGGTACTGCCACATCTCCCACTATTGAGCCTCTATGGCTGGGCAGCAAATGTCTTTTTGTCTGGACCCTGGACCAACCAACAACCATTCACCTTCTTCCATCGAAACAGGCTCAATGAGCTTGGTGGTTAGAATCAGTCCATCCGTAAAATCGCCTCCGGGGCGTTTTCATCCTCGTCGGTGACGTTGCCGCACATCATCCCGTTCGAATGAGTCTCTGCTCAACATATCTCGAGTCATATTCCTTTTATTACCTTCCCAAATGGTTCTCTCTCTCTCTCTCTCTTCCTCCAACATCCTCGTTCTCTCTCCTCATCTTTCTCTCTCTTTGATCATAAGTTTGGGGACATTGACAGGATAATAGTAAGAAGCATCCTTTTACTTTGTATTTCCTATTATGGTATCCCCTGTGATTGTGTTTAGAATGGGTTGATTTGGGTTCGTTCAAAGTAGAACAAATCCATGACTTGAATGTCCGTCTTCCGAGACATGAAGCAGGGCAAAAAATAACGATGAACGGACGGATAGGTGAGTGGGTCGGTTGAGATTGAAGACAGAGGAGCCATTAAAAATTCATGAGATCCAGGCAAATTAGAAGATTCTGAGGTGATGCATATTGGACGGAGGACGCGATGGCTGCTTTAATTTCCTTCCAAATCTGCTTGGTTACTCAGAATAAGCTAGATAAACGCCACAGCTATGGAAAATTCAAGACCAGAATCAGGGCACAGTCGTTCATTTAGTAGAAGAGGTCGAGTTCCCCTGATTGGGGGTACCAAAAGCCGATGGCTGTGTCTAACCTCCAAATGACGCTTATAATATGGCTTCTGTCAAATGGAAACATGACGATTTCAGTTGTTTTTTGCTATCCTTTTTTCTACAAAGCAGTCGTAAGTTATGTCAGTCACAGAGCTTGAAACTAGACCGAAAACTCGAATCAAAACGGGCGAAACTCATTTCTTTTGAATAGACTTTCGTTCAACTCCGGGACACCAAATGAAGCTTAAGTATAGTTTCAGAATTCACACCCAGGATCAATAATGTGATAACCTGATTTCATTTCTGTGGACAAGTATTGCAGCACTCTTTCCGTTCCTCAGTCCTTTCGAGTCCATTCCTCGTGATAACTGACAGACTTCATTGGTTTTTTCCTCACCCGAGCGAGCGAAGAACAAAACCAATGACAGGTCGTTTTGGTAATATTTCAATATTGTTTTTGCTCGCCTGAATTTGTTTCCCAATGACAGTGAGTTTGATGTTTCGATGACTTTGTGAAATGGAAAAATCGACTTGGCCCCTCTTGACCCGACTTGTCCAACTCCAACAAACGGTCCTTGTTACCGACTCATTTCGAACCAATGGCAACCCTGGTCAATTAGATTTTGCATTGGAGTAAGTGTATAATAATCGAAACAAGGATCATGAATATTGACCCGGGTTTATTTATCAATTGTGTGAAAACAATCACCTCACGGTTGGAAGGGGTACAATGTAGCACATTTACGTATTATGAACAAGGAACAGCGACCATGACCAAAACACTGGATATCTGAGTGAGTGTCGAGTGTCTGGGAATTGGGGCCAATGGTTTTCGACTTTTGAGGCTCATCTCACTCCTGCTCTCTCGGTGTCTGTCAATCACGATCATCTATCTCTAAAGAGAAGGTAATTATCTCTTTGATGGCTGATTGACTTTAATATTTTCTTGCTTCGAGAGACATTGACGACATCAACAACAACAGCACCAACAGCAACATGAACAACAACGTTTTTGCCCCGACCTAGTGGCTCAATTGACTGACACTGAAGCCATTGAGAAAGATCGAGTGACGAGAAGGGAAAAAATAATCGGTTCTGATCGAAGGCAAGCTCCTCGTGGAATCTTGTTAGCATTGCGGTTTGTATTCCGGCCACAAATGAGTTCTCAAGAGAATTAGCCAGAATACATGGCAGTCAGTCTCTTCATCGCATCGCAGCCCAGTATTATTTGTTCTTTGAGAGCCAGGCACAAAAAAACAGTCAGAGGAACAGCGTTCTTCCACCACTGCAAAATGTGGCACAGTACATCCATGGATATACAGATACATACGAGGAACACACTGCATACACAATGCCCACAAATCCTCGAGTTGAAACAAAAAGTAAGCACAAAAGCGGATCAAGACTGTGTGTATGTACCTACGAGTATATGGCGAGTAGGGAGGAAGAATGACGACGACGGCGTCAACGTTGAGAGGGCAAGAAAAGTTTATGCTTGTGTGTGGGTGTTCCGAGAAAGCCTCAATCATCAATGTAGTCTCGAAAGGGTCTTTGGACACGCCCCTTTGGGCACGCCCTCCCGCCGCGTTCCACTGACTCACTTCACAAAGAGAAGAGAGAGAGAAGGGGGAGAGAGACGAAGGAGAAAGATGTCTTCTTCCCTGGGGAATAATGGAAAAGCCTAGTCTTAGCTGACCAGATTTGGCGGAACAAATCCATTAGGAAAGTGAGGGGGACAAGTTTGGAGCTGAAATTATGGCGGGTCGTGTGGTAGTTGGACCTCAATTTTGGGCCATGATTCGACCGCAAAGTTTAGGCCTCGGAGAGAATGAGAAGGAAAACGATGAAGGAAGATGAATGGACACAATGAAATGTGAAGAGAACATTCGGAACAACGTTCGAGTTAGCTAGCCATCGTGACTACTTCTTTAGAAGTTAGAAGTGCTGCTCGAAGAGCTCACTTCAGGAGAAGGAAGACATCCCGCTGGATGAGAGCGAGATCGCGACGTTTCCAGACAAAAAGAGGTGTTCTCGTTGTTTGAGGGGACCACAAAGGTGTTTCTTCATCATAATTATCATCCTCATCATCATCCCATCTTCCTCCATCATGCCTCAATTCGCAGTCAAATCGGGGATTGTGGCAGGAGAATGTGCGGAAATTAGAGGGTTGAGATTTCGCACTTTCCTTATCTTGTCCATCTCCGATATTTTGGACGCTCTTTCTTTCTTTCTTTCTTCATAATTATCATCCTCATCATCATCCCATCTTCCTCCATCATGCCTCAATTCGCAGTCAAATCGGGGATTGTGGCACGAGAATGTGCGGAAATTAGAGGGTTGAGATTTCGCACTTTCGTTATCTTGTCCATCTCCGATATTTTGGACGCTCTTTCTTTCTTTCTTTCTCTCACTCACCAAGAGTGTTCAAGTCTCTTCTGAGTTCGTGGCTTGTGAATCGCCCGACAATCCAATCACCTCCAAATTGGTTCCGGTCAATTTCAGTGGCGCCAACGATGAAATGCTTGCAAGAAGAACTGTGTTCTGACACTATTCCAACCTCGGCAACTCAAAATTATCCCGAAATAAACTGATAAATTGAGGGAAATAATTGTAACACCTCAAGCCTAGTGTTAATTGACTTGAGCGTTCTAGTCAATAACTCTGTGAAATGCAATTAGTCAAGGAATTTAATAAACGTACTGGGAGGCTGTTCATGTATGATATACGTCGTTATGTTTTTAATAGATTGAGTAAAGCCGTTGTACGTTGCACTCAAATATGAGTTTGACAATCATGGAAAGAGAAATCATTACCGTTTGACGCAATAGTTTTATTTCGGTCAGAACGATAATTGAAGTTCTTAAGCGGCCTTCCTTATCAAACAGAAATAAGTATTACATGCATTTGTTTATTGATAGGGTCTTTTATTCAGCTTCTATGGTTTAAGGTGGTGAACACTAGACGAAGTCTTGGTCTAGGGCGTGTTCTCTCGGCATGGATGATTAATGATGATGTCTTATCATGATCTATGGTTGCTACTCTCTTTGACCCATTTTTATACAAACGTAAATGAAACAATAAGATCTTGAAAAAAGTGGCTCAAACACCGATCACGTAAAAGTTATTTCAAATACATGATACTCAAAAGAATGTTATTCGTCGGGTACATTTCCTAAGTTTCTCATGTGTGTTATCATGATCCAGTCAAAATCTCCGGCCAAATACACCCACGACATCTGACGGCCATTGCTCGAACCCTTGAACCTAAACCAAAAAGAAAAAGGAAGTCTTTTGACTTAAATATGATTTTGAAAGAATCCAAAGAATTCTGAGCTAAATAAAGTACATCAAATTAGTTCAAAATGATAAAAAATGTCTGATTTCTATCATCAAAGTCATATAATATTTCTAATAAATCGTATTCAACCCATTTATTGAGGACGGCGTTCTGTGTCCGGATCTTGCCATGTGGATGCACAACACGCACCGAAATCGTCAACACAATCGGCTTGAAATAGACTTTCACCTTGACAAGCCTTCCTCTCTCTGTGCACGGACGTGAAGTGATTTCTTTCCATTGCCAACCCGCTCCCATTCCATATTCCGTGCCAAGGTAAACCCAGCGTATCTAATGAACCCTTGGGCCTGACTGGGATTCTACAATCTGGTCTTGATCGCTTACAGATGCCGCCCAAGAAGAAGGATGTTGTCGAGGAGAAGCCCGTGATTATTGGTCGCATGGGCACCAATTTGAAGTGCGGTATTGTGGGCTTGCCCAATGTGGGCAAATCCACCTTCTTTAACGTATTGACCAAGACGCAAATGGCGGCTGCCGAGAACTTTCCGTTCTGTACCATCGATCCCAATGAGAATAAGTATCTCATCCAAGTTTTTAGTATTCATAATTATGTGCTACAACTTACAAACATGCGAACTACTTGGTCCGGCCAACGAGATCATTGGTCATTGTTGAGTTTGGGTCCGCCATCCCTTTAGAAGCGAGCGTGCTTTGTTTGAATGAGCATTTATATATGGGTTTCCAAGGCTCTACCCTGTTAAGCTCAAGTGTGGTCAGTTATGACAAGCTAGAACGAAGTACTGATGAGAGTTTTTTCTTTACCTGAAGAGACCAGAACACTTAAAGGATTTGGAACGTGGGCTCCAGCCCGTCCGAATGGAACGTAAAAAGTCAGGTTAGAGTCAAGGAGCAACCCTGGTTAGACGTACGTAAAATCAGGGTTACCATTTGACGCCAACTAACGGGGTTCGATATCCATGCCAAAACTATTAAAGATATATAGACCTTCTCATTGGACGGACTAAGCGCCCTCTGCTGTGTCTAGGTGCGGACCCTCAAACGTAGAAACGAGAGAATACGCACTAAGATGCCAGACTTTATCAAGGGATGACTAAATGAACAATTGATTGCCCAAGCATTGTGAATGAGAGTTCTTTTTAAGGCCTCTAAGGGTAAAAAGACGAACAAGTATGACATGTGTATAAGAATTAAGCAAGCAGTTGGTTACCGAATGGTTTTGTCTCCGAAGGCGGGATTCGAACCCACGCCCTTTGGCGAACTATGGCTTTCTCGTCCACTTTTTTGTCCGCAACGAAAGGAGACAAGAGGATGAGCAGGACAGTAGGGCGCAACCTCTTGTGTTCTTGTTTGGTTCCATCGCCAAACTGGTTTTTTTTGTAATTCGCAGAAAAACTTTTGCCGAAACATATGCAATTATAAATGTTTGCTTTGATACTGAGGGAAAAAACAACTTTTTGGTCGATTTGAAACCAGAAAAATTTGGATCAAATTTAGTTTTAATGTATGAAGAAAATGACTGTTTTCTCTTCATCGTTTTGATACGCCTTGCTGGTCTTATTTACTTTTTTCTAGATTCTCTTAGACAAGCAAAATGTACCAGATATAAAAGAAGCAAGGCGTTACCAAATTGCCAAACATCTCCCCCCCCCAATGACCAACAAGCTTAAACCCCAGAAATGGCGAATTGCCCAACATCTGGCAACACTGGCTGCGCCCACCTTGAACACTAACGTGACAGCTTTGCCCAAGGTTGGTTTTGCCTCAAATGCAATTCCACCCTCTTAATAAATGTAAATAAAGCATCTAAACAAACCGCAATCTGACCGTTTGGTCTCAAATTTCAGGCGCACTAGTCCTCCAAAAAGCCCTAAAAAGACCGAATCATTTTTTAAAAATAGTTCTCCAAAAGATGTGTGAAGTCTGTATGATGTATATCATGAATAAGTTTTCATATTCGACAGCCGAACTATTGGTAAAGTAGGGAGAAGCGATGCTACAGGCTGGTTGTTAAAGCTCTCGAAGTGACAAAGACGCTTTCCAGGAGGTAGTGACACACTGAAGTAGCCGCTGCACGATGAAAAGCAGCACAAATTTTGGGAGGTCATTGGGGCACTTCTCAAAACAGTAGAGGTACTAAAAATCCAAGATATAAATCTCAATATTGGACAAAAACAGTTTCTAAAGTTTCAAAAAGTTTATTGTAAAAATACGAAATTCTAAAATACAAAAAATCAGCCGCAAAACGGCTTTTTTCTTCTAAAATTAGTTTTTATGCATGTTAATGAGTGAAACTTAGACAGTTTATAAAAATACCTACCTGCATGAACCATTCCTTTAATGGATAAAAGGACTGAACCTTCAATTTAATCCCTCAGCAAAGAGATATGAAGCCTCAAAAATAAAAGTGATCACTCAAAATTTGACGATGACGTCATCTTCCTTTCCCGCTTCAATGAGTCAAGTGGAGATATATCACCTGAATCGATCTATTCGAACAAAAAGCTTAAGCAGATGTCAATGTTGAAGAGCGCTGGTTTACTTGTTTCCTAGATAAAGATTGATGACGTTTCAAATGTTACTGAATAAATGTGATTATCAAAAGACGGACTGATTCAAATTGAAACCTGATTAATCCCAATGTCCTTTAGATATGCTTCAGTAACAAACTTCTAGCAATATTGACTGTTAACCGGTTTTTCGCTAAAAGTGGCCTGCTTTGGGTCAGAGCTAGTGCTAGGGCGAGTCCGGACTCGAGTCCGAAACTGCTCTCAAGTCTTTTACTCGATTTTGGAGAAATTGGCTGGACTCAATGTTTTTTTTAGAAATAACTCGAGCCTTGCTTAACTTGGTAAAAACAAAATGAGTCTTTTTGTTGGACTTGAGTCCAGTGAAAGACTCTAGCGAGACTTCGAGTCCGACAAAAAGTCAGAAAGTCAAAGGAATCGCACAAATCTGACTCATTCATAAGATAAGATATTTTAGATCAATGCAATCAAAAGCAAGCCACTTTCAATTGATTTCATTGTAAAGTGGGTCGCTCCAAGCTAAAAACTTTAAAAGCTTATTTGGTTGACCAAGAGGAAGCTGAAGATTCAAATTTGATCATAATTCATTACAACACAACTTTGCACTTTGGCTACCCTTGCCGAGTTCCCCAAGTCAGGTTTTAGATGCTTTTTTTTGAAAGGTTGAATGGTTCAGGTTAAATATAAGTTTATCTGTCGGTATAAATCTATTCCCCTTGATTAGCAAAGTGGAAAACAGACAGCTGGCGTCGTTTTATGGAGCAAAACTATCAGCCATGTGAAGCAAAGAAAATTAAATGAAAAATGTAGTGCGGCATCCTGATTTTTAGTCATTTTGTAAAGGGATAATTTAGACAAATATCACAGTCAAATTGTGCCGCATAGACTGAATTTGACATTATATTTATTTGAGTTTGCCGGCTTCTTGAAGAGAACAGTATTCTAATTTTGAACTGAGACATTAGTACAGTTACAAAACTACAGCAAAAATGACCCTTCTTGAGTTTTTGGCACGACTAACCCGGTTGTTGAAAATTCAGTTGGATCATTTTTTTGAGGGGGTTTTGATTTTTCTCGGGCTTTTCTAACTACTACAGGAAATGTAATTCCCAGTACCATTAAAGTGAAAAGTTATAATTCGCTTATTTATTGCCTTTTAATCTTTATATGATATTTGGTCCACCAACGAATTTGAGTTGGCAGACCGAGCTAGTTCTTGAATGTAGGGTCGATCTGGAATGCTATCTAAAAAATTGTCCAAGTCTAACTTGAAAGATGAAACCGGATCAACAAGGCCTACGTATTCCCTACAAATATTAGAGGAATACAAATATTAGAGGAAAGCAAATTGAACAATGAAGGAGACGAGAAAGAATAAGAGTGGACTTCATTGTTGGAACTAGCCTGGATTCTCGAAAGCTTGAAGGTGCTCTCAAAACGAATATTAAGCCTCGACGGTCACTAGAATTGACCCTACAATCAAGGAGCGAATTGGTTGTGAGGTTCCTTTCCCTCATATAGCCAATAGCCCAAAAAAACTATTTCGATTTGCGGGCTTTTTGAAGTTTGTAGCACAAATCTAATCTTACTATATAAACAATGAAAAAAAAAACCTGCCTAACTTTGGCGAAACGAGACAAATAGGCATGTGAGAACCAAAAGGGCAAAAAGCAGAACAAATATCATTTTCCAATTTGGGACTTACTTCCTGTATCTCATTCTTGAGTCTATTTGAGTGAGACAACGTTCAGATAGATCCACATATATAAAGACGCTAAAAACATTCGGAAAGATCTAGTCAACCACTAACCTTAAAGGGACATATTTGCGCGAAATCTTTGACCAATAACCAACCCAGTAATACTTTGCTGCTTATTTTCCTAGTAAGCAAAAACTAAAGCTGAGAATTCAAAATAGAAATCGATTTTTCTAGAATGAAAGCCATTTTCTCTTTCTCTTGTAATAGACCCGCATAGCTGAGGTCGTTGATATCAAATTATGAAGCATGAAATTGAAATGCATAAATTATTTTTAGTCTACCCTAAAGTTTTAGGTTATCAAAAAGATTGTGAAAATCAGGAATATGAAAACCAAAATTCATTGCAAAATCGAATAAGTATTTTTCACCACTTAGTTCTCGTTACCTCTCGTCGAATTAATAGATCTGCTAGTAAGCTGGAGAAACTAAGAATCTCTTTTTTTTATCAGTTTTCATATTTCACAGCTATTTTTCCAAAAGGTAAAAAAAGTCACGATGATTGCATTTTAGAGCAAATACACAAGTTCGTACACTGAAAATGCTCATAATTGGTTCGGTGTCTTTAAGGGTGTGTTAGGCGAACCCTGTACTCTCTGCTGGCCTTTGTTCAATAGCTGAAATAACCTGAACAACCATATATCAGTTGCTCTTTTTCTTGTAGTCCAAATCTATCTAGTCAATAAAGTTAGCGAAAAATGTCGTCTAATACTCTTGGGCATATTTTAGGTTGTTCCGTATTCCATCAGAAAACGATCTAAACTTTGGGCAATTACGTAGCATTAGAGTAGCTGTACCCATATAAGTTGACTTACCAATTTAGGACCAGATTGGTAAAGGAACTCAATTTGCTGGTCACGCTGCAATTCGAAGGTTCCCTCGTGAGGAAATATTCAATACATATTGGCTCTGGAAATGGCTCATTAGTCACGAAGTTGGCAAATGATGCCCGACTCTTTAATGGGAACTGACTTTAGGCGTCACATTTGCTATGATTTTGTACTCTTTAGATGTGATGAACGTTCATTGAACGGATGCAAAATTCAAGCTGACAACAAGCAAGAAACAATAATCAATTTTCAACTATTTACCATTACTTTTGTTTGATATTGCATTACATTCCCTCGCTGATAAATATTTCATTTATAGTATCTTTTTTTCCTGGTTTACTTTAAATCATTTAATTTTTACTAAAGATAAACTCCGTGACATTGACAAAAACAAATGATGTCGATTTCAATGAGGATCGTAAAAAGAGGATGGTTAAAAAAATACTGTTGTCACATTCGATTCGGCATTTGAGTCCTATTTGAACGATCTGAATTGCTGTTCTGACTTGTTTAAAGCATTGTTCAACAGAAACATATAGTACTGCTTCCGGATTTGTCATTATATCATTTAAAATGAAATCTTGTGCAAAAAAATCATTTTCCTTTGAGAAATTTATTGAGATGAAAGTGAAGTGTTCAAAACTAAGCACTTAAAAACGGACGAGTTTTTCCACATTAACCTTGCTTTGATTAGATTTTGACACAATAAGAAATCTATAGTTACAAAATTTATTTTCATATGGGTCTTAAAGATCGTGCCAAAGATGTGGTCTCTTCAGTGTTTGAATAGATTGATTTTCATCTTTGTAGCTTGAAATGTAGGCTCCACTTTTAAGTTTCATGTTTTTTTGCATCTTTTCAATCTTTTCTGGATTGAGTATAAATGCGAGCATTTCCTCTGATTTGATTCTGATAAAAACCAAAAAGTATTTCATTTTGAAACGAGCCAAGAGAATTGAAATATCTAAACTTCATTTCTTTGACCTGAGAACAAATTGACAAGAAAAAATAAATATTAAGCAGAAGATGTAAACTGTTGTCGAAAACTTTCATTCGTTGCATTGAGTGAATGTGGTTTTTTAACCCGTAGAATCACCTTCTGTCCCAATTTTATCCTTCCCTTAACAATTAAACACCAAATGGAAAGGGACGAAAAGCTTTAACGTAGCCGATTTCGAAACTTTTTGCCAACATGTGAGCGGTTGCGTGTTTTGTCATTCATTAAGTTCTTATTACACTTAGTACGCCATGACTTATAGTACTAGTAGTGCTAGTACAGAGGTAGACAAGCCCACGTGAGGGTTTCAGTAGAAATTTTGAGGGTCTACCGAGTTATCAATGCTGTATGAATGGGGCCTCAGAGTCGTTGGTAGCACTGCACGGCCAGTACTTGCAGAAATAGATTTTTGGCCCTGGTCAGTTCCCTTCCCACTGGCCTTAGTTCCTACCACTAGTAGTGTGATGGCTCATTCTGGTCTCGTTCAAGTGAATGCCATTCCTGTTCCAACGCGAAAGTTCATTGCATTTTTTTGTTAAACAAATATAAAGATGAAGAAAAATTGTAGATTATGTTTGTTGAATGTTAGAGCAAGAGCGACCAACGCCTAAACATTATTGACGGCGATTGCAATGGACGTTCTGATGCCAATAAAGTGTTGTTTTGAATCAGAAATTCGAACTGTTTTCAAATGTAGAAACATTAAGCAAACTTCTTCACGAAGAGGTCTCTCGTTATTAAAATTTGTTCTCTAAATATACTGAACAAAGTATGTGTGACTTTGATCCGGGAAGATTGCAATCCTTTCACTAATCAAAAGTTTCTTTTCAAGAATGATCATTGACAGTTATTTTATTCATTATTATCAATCTTGAATGTTATTTTTGCCTGAGCTGCCCGCCTACCTAAAGGGAGCCCAAGGAAAATTCGATGATTCTCATTTGGCTCTCTTGTAAGATTGATTTCGCATCTAGTTTAGGGAGCAAATTTCATTCGAAGAATTGTAATGCAAATTGTTTCAAGATGATGGAAATCAAAGAAACCGTCAAGCATGACATCGTGATCGATACAAATAGCTTTTCGACTGAAAAAAATTGGCAAATATATCCAATTGTACCATTTTGAGTATAAAATAAGAGATGTTTTGATATAAGAAGTCCAATCACTCTCAATTGAGCTCAAATTTTTTGATATGACCATAATACATTAGAGTTGAATCAACTTTCTCAAAGATTAAGAAATAGCAGAGACGATACATAGTGAAGTGAAATGCTCCACTGGATGTTCGAGCTTTTTCCCTCCCTAGCTTTGATATTCAATACCAATATTCTTTATATTTATAATCGCCCTTGCTGATTTGAGTAGTCAATAAAATAAACAATAATAGCCCCATTCACGTTACCTGATCGTAACATTTTGTCTATTAATGGCTTTATTTGACAGAGACTAAAGTGATCCATGACACATTTCAAATAATTGACCTAAACACAATTACAGGAGCGATTTATATGTCGATTTTCAAAATGACTGCATTTATGTTGTACTTGGCCAAGCACTTGACTTCGCTTAATACAGCTTTGCTTAATGCAACTTTGATTGACAAGTAGGGATGGTTATTGTTGGTTATGATATAATTAGGGTTGACACATGCATAAATATAGCACTTACTTGATGTATGGCGTTCAAGTTGATTGCACTTGTTAAATAGGCTATCATGTAAATTGACTAATATTTTTTCACTGAATTTACCTGCTAGGAATGTATATTGAAGCAAAGTTTTTAGGTTTTCTCTTACTATTTGATGAATTACCTCTTCTTCATGTAATATTCAAGACTGGAGCGTTGAAAATATGAATTAATTAACAAATTCCATTCAATTTTCTCTCCTCCATCGTGTGGATATGTGTACTACATGTACTGTTGAAATTGAAAAGATTAATTAGGCGTGAAGCTGCCACTCAGTCCGATTCAAACTTCCTTGTCTCTAGCTAGCTTGCCTTCAACTGCCTTTATTTCGAATGCATTGGTTCCATTCTCTCTGACGATTGTACTTACCAACAACAGCAATGTGTTGTTTGGTTTGCCTGGTTTTGGCCCTCCATCCATCTTCTATCCTCCATCTAGGTATACTGGAACTGGCAATGAGTGGCAAGCAGGAGGGTCTTCCTGGGAAGTTTCCTAATCACGTGACTCGAATGCTTGCATTTCATTGGCTATAATTACCCCCTCGTGGTTTGTCTCCCTCTCTATCTCTCCCTCTGTCTCTCTGTTTCGCCTTCGTTTCCTCTGTTCCGTCCTCTCCTGGCCTGCTTCTGTTCTGTACAGTGTGCATGAAACAGTTGGCCGGTCTCGTTGGCGGAAAAGGCTCTGGACTGTTTTTTTTGCTTTTTTCGAATGACTCATATATCGCCAGTGGTTGATGGAAAACAAATACCCAATATGAATAACCGACTTATTTCATCAGTGGTTGTACAAAAATTGCTAATTTAAACAAATCACCAAGGATCTACGTTTTTTGTTACTTTAACGGCATTTCGTAGGAATAGTTCCAAAATATGTAGAACGGTTGTGTACTGTGCCTTTGATACGGAAAACAGTTGAAATGAAACATTTTTTTGGGAAACCTTGTCTTGCCGAGCAGCTAATGTATCGCGGCCATGACAATATACGTCGTTATGGACGACAAAAAACCAAATTGCCAGAATATTTTGCCTGGTTGTGCATAGCCTGCGAGTAATTTTCTCTGGAAATTGCCACTTTGAAGATAACACCATAAAACGGTTTACCAAGTTAATACCGATTTAGAATCATTGATGCTGTCCGTGCCTATGTCCGTCTGTTCCTGTGGATCGTTAACTGAGCAATGTAAAACAGTGGTTCTGTGTTCCTCAACTCATTTGCTAAGTACACATTTCATGTGCATCGAATGCTCGTCATGTTTCTGATGAGAAGACCAATGCTAAATGCAACGACTTTGAGTGTTTGTTCTAGCGAATCCATGTGGTGAATGTGCATGCTTGTCGGGGACGAAGGCAGACCTAGGTACGGCAGCAGTACATTGTGGGTGTCGAGGGCTGATATTCCCAGTCAAACATCATTAAAACTCCATTATGAGTGAACAACTGAACATTGGAAACGAAAGGGGGAGGGAGCCCTTCCAAATGCAAGATCCCAAAGACAACGAGTCATAAGACGGAATAAATACTACATTCATACGTACATACACACACGCACACGCACACACATACACATACACATAGAGTGAAGGGGAAATCCATCCGCCGTCCTAAAGAGTCTGGTTTTGGTTAGTTCTCAGGCTTCGAAAAATTCGAGGCACCTCAAATGAGATGGTCTTCATTTTGTTTTTTTTTCTTCTCGTCTTTCGAACGCCTTTTTGGGAGTCAATTTCTTGATTGGTATGACTATGATTAGTTCCACGGATCAAAAATCCTTAATTGCCAGTTATTCCAATTTCTAGTTCACCTCGTGGAATTGCTGAAGAAGTCAGAGGAGCTGTAGTAATTGTAGCAATAGTAGAAATAGTGGCATATAATGGGCAGGTTTCAATGTTCATATAAAAGTAAATTGTACTCATTATGTCTTGACATGGTCTCTCAATATTCACGCCAAACCATGTCCAATCTTGAAGGGTCTTTCAAATCGCTCAGCTCCAATCATGTGTGGGATCGTCACCGAAATTTGAAAGTCTGACTGACTCCTTGCTTTTCTCCGTTGTAGATACGTCGTGTTCCAGTTCCCGATACACGCTTCGATTTTTTGGTGGAACACCATAAACCAGCCAGGTAAGAAGAAGACAGCGTACCTAGATCATTTCTAGCTCTCACTCCTTATATGATGTTGATGCATGTTGAAACAAAGGTAGCTTTTCATAATTTAGGCCCAAGACAAATTTCTTACGAAGCGTAGGCGACGTCGGGCCTCAGAATGGCTTGGCGCCAAGTAAATGGAAGGATGAACAAAAATCTAGCAGACTTGGAATTTTCGAAGAACACAGATATTCACGGCATTCAGATTAATTGTGTAGTCACGCATAAGGTAGAATAACAATATGTCTTTGAGAAGTAAGCACGCCATTAGGTGGCCGTGTGGGATGTAGAGTCGCTGATAATGGGCACCATCTGTGGCGAGCGATTTATCAAATCAGTGGTTGATCGCCTCTCCTCTGTTGTTTGTAAGTATGTATGTATATACGTATGTATGTATGTATGTATGTATGTATGTATGTATGTGTGTACGTTCGTAGGATACATTTGGCAGAAGGTTCGCAGTCTACGACGAAAACGCCAGAGAATTTCCTTGAAAGATGCTTGGTCGGCGAACGGAGAAACAGACAGAGCGAAGGAGCACACAGGAGGAGAACGCCTAATTGTACCTTGATCTCCATGATGATGACGATGATGATGATGATGGGCTTGGCGGAGGCGGCCTTGTAAGCGTGTGTTCAGACAGAGACGTATAATTTGGGCCGAACCCATAGCAATGATATCATCTCATTCCTCTCCTTCGTCTAGATATTGTTGCTGTTGTTGTTGTTGGGATTTTGGGCGGGAAGGTATAATGGCATGAGTAGTAGGGTTATGGGTTTGCCAATTGTGTTTTTCTCAAAGGGACGCCACGTCTCGTCTCGTCTTGGAAAACGGCGGCGCGATCTCCCGTGATTATTATTGATCCGATGGAGGCAAATGATATTTTAATTTATAGCCAAGGTCCAAGCCTGTTTAAGGCCAGATCTCTAAGTATCTGTTTGATCAGGAAAGTATACGGCTTGACCAGAAATTGTAGGGCTTGATTAGCCCCATGGGTGGGTTGAGGGCGGATCAGCCGACGAGAAACCCTGAAAAGAGACCTTACATTTGCATAGTTTTCTTTGGTCTCGGAAACTATTTGCCTTTCCACAGAGCAGGAAGCAGTAAGCTACACGTAGTCGAAGAATTGTTGCACAAAAGTCAAACCTTTGGAGGGTATGATTTGGATATGACGAATCGTCATTCCCAGGGATCATTCGCCAACGATAGAAAGTTTTCTTTGTTTGCCTGGAAAAATCCCTTGTTTATTGTCGGCTCCAACGATACCCAAGCCAAAATGGTAGCGCTTTGATGCCGTTCGTTTGAATGAAAGCGACGATGGGAATTTGAATGAAAATGGCATCACTTCATCAAAGACATTGTTCCGCGTCTGGTCTAGTTTGACTTTCAGATTCTCCGGAGTCTGGAAAGCAAACGTCTCATTAAAATCATTTACAGTAACTCAACATTGCTTCGCTCTCATCGGTCTTCTCAAACAATGATGTCCATGCCTCTTGCTTCGAACACGACGTACCCACAGGACTTGGTCAACAGCTCTCCTCCTCCTTCTGTTTTGACTAATCTAATTCTCAGACTCGGTTTTTGAATGGACTTCTCATTGTCATTGGGTTTGAAAGGTGACTACCAATTGGTCAAGGACAAAGGGTCCCGCAACCAAAAATCAACCGACAATATCGCACCGACCGATGTGATGGGGGTGATGGTAATGGTTCGTTCGTTCACCTGTCCAGCTTTTCCTTTCGCCGCCAACTTGAACCACGGCCGCCGCTCCTCATGAACGACATAATAGACCTAGGACGCTCATTGGGCTCGGAGGGAGAGCCACAGGCAGGGAGGTAGGGAGGCCGACAACCACGACCACGACAATGACGACGACGAAGCGGTCAATAGATCCTACATTACAGGGACGGGGTTTACCTAGGTGGTAATAAAGGCATTGACAAACATCCTCTGTATCTTGTCATTTGGCGATCGGAACCGCCCTTTAACTACCGAATGGCATACGAGCTTGGTCATTGATGTTGTCTACCTGAGGTGGTTCTCGAAATGGCAGCGGCGCGCGGAATGAGCGACAGCTGAGATAAGTTGTTCAGGAAATCCTTGAGAGTCGAATAGAGTTGATCCTGGAACTGAACCCGACCCAACTGTCTAGTCAGTGATGTTTAGGGGGGATATTATCCTCAAACCTGGGGATTATTTTCCAATTTGAATCGGCATCTATCGGAAAGCCCAGCTGGGAAGAAAGCGGCCCTCCATGATGAATTGACGAGAGTGAGAGCGACAAATTCTAACCGCTTGAGCAAACAAGAAAAGTGAAAGAAAAAAAAAATAAGATGACCTGCCTAATTTGCCCTTGCTTGAATGAGTTGCCTTTCTGTTCTGAATATATGTTTATTCAGCTCTCTCATGCGTTTCAAAGGACTTTGTCATGCATCTGCAACTCGTTTCTCTTTCTACTGTTTCAGCAAAGTTCCGGCCTTTTTGAACGTGACGGATATCGCTGGCTTGGTCAAGGGTGCTTCCGAAGGTCAAGGATTGGGCAATGCCTTCCTGTCCCACATCAAGGCCTGTGATGCCATGTTTCATCTGTGTCGTAAGTACAAATACTTCAAAAAGCACTGGTCTAGTTTTGCCAACACTCCTGCTTTTAATTTCGAGTAGCGATATTGTTCGAAGTGAAAACTAGATGACGAGAAGCCAAATAGGTATGAAGGCGACCACCAAATCGAGCTCAAACGTTTAATTGCTGATTGGGATGTGTCAGAAATATTTGTTTAAGCCGCCATTTGGCGTGTCCCAATTGCTCGTCGAGTTGACGGAGAGGAGACCACCTTGAGGCATTTCTGCCATGATTTTGTGTTGACTTGCTGATACATTCTGCCAGTAATTAGAGATTGGTTACACTCCTCGATGAGACCCCCGCGGAGATTGTGAATTTTGTTCAAAACCCTTTTTACTTTGTCTAAGGGAGCCCTTCATAGATGGACATCCACACTTCACAGTGGGTTGCCACGGCATGTTTTCACCCTTCGAGAAATTTACGGCGAGGGCGAAATTCCTGGCCAAGATTTATAAGTCAAGACAAGAGGAGCGAGCCTCTTCTTGAAGGGCATGATTGTAACACCACCATCTCCGTATTCTTCCATGATCTTTTGGGTTTCCATTGACTCGCAAGGGGTTGGAGCAGTGCTGTGCAGCATGGACAGACATGTCCGTAGAATGGCTGGCGCCAATCCCTAATGAAAAAATTCACACTGACAATACAAATTAGTGGACAGAGAGGATGAGAATTTCTCCGCCTAAGCCCGCTGGTCAAATGGTGACCGCGGCAGGAGTCTCTACTAATTATTCGTTGTCATAAATGTACTTCAAAGAGAGCAAAGAGGTGTTGCGTCCAAGTAGAAGAGTAAACTTTCAAGTGGGTTCCAAAGTGTTCAAAGGGTGCCGACTCTCTCCGGAGAGAGAGGATTGACGAGATATCTTCCGATTCCTGGTCTCTTCACTCTTCACCCCCGGGGTTGACTACTACCCGCTCCGGAAAGCTACATGCAGGTCGTATTAGGTGTTAGGGCTAAGGGCTCTAATAGCAGATCGTTCAGAGATTGAGAGACACGCCGACCAATTTTAAGCTTGTATGCACGTTTCCACACTCACACACACACACACATTATGTGTGTTACCACAGCGTGTTACAAAGTCTTGGGTTCAAGCTCCCTCCCATTCTTTCGGTCAGAAAGCATAATCGATTGATGAAGTAGCGCTGTCGGTGGAACAAAGAGCCAATTGAAATTCCACGGCAATGCTTTACAAGCACTTACATACCCACAAACAAGAGTGATTATGGCCTCGAAACACTGAACCGTATTGGGTTTTAGGCACCTTTGAGGATACCGAGATCACTCACGTTGAGGGTGAGGTGGACCCAGTCCGAGATTTGGATATCATCAACGAAGAGCTACGACTCAAGGATGTGGAGGGCTTCAATAAGGTCTACGAGGAGTTGGAGCGCAAATACGTCCGAGGCAACGAGAAGAAACTGAAGGCGGAATTTGTGAGTACCAATAATTCTAATGTTTTCTAACCTATTTGTGCAACGCCTTTAAACAGAAACAATAATAGGATGGGTTCCATATGGTTTCCCATGCTTGAAATTCCACCCAACTCCCCATCCTCCATTTCACAGTTACAACACGCAAAAGAGAATAATAGACTCTTGATTTGCGCTGTTTCTTTCTTTTCTTTCTTTGAGAGGCCCCCTACCTCGACCATCTCATACTCAAGCTCCACCTCAAAACAGTAATTATCTAATTAGATAGAAATTCCCAACGCCCGCCCAAAGCACAAGGTTTGATAAAGACCATTATCTCATTCGTGCAAGTCGTGGTGCTTTATCAAATTCTGACCAATATTCCACGAATTTAATACGTTGGTCCCGAGAAAGCTGAGAAGCGTTCAATCCAGGATTTAACCTTTGGTATGTATTATTGTAGAGGTGGTTGAGGTTTAGTCTCAAGAACCTCACTCGAGTGGTTGGTTCATGTTTGGTGGAGGAGGTGTGATCCCCCGCTGAAAATGAATTCGAACAATGATCGCCCTAATCTCATGGCACAGCAAGAGACGAAGAAACTCTTCATCATTTATAGATTCCATATGTCATGTTGTCAGTGCCCCCCTACATGCTCCCTCTGAGCGGAGTATTGAATTATCAAGGTTACGACTTGGAACGCCCCTTACCATCCCCGATAAGTCTCCTCTCCCGAGTATTTATGATCTCTCTCCAATTTGGTTTTCCTTTTCTTTTTCTTCCGACTTTAGGACATCATGACCAAGATTAAGACCGTCCTTATCGATCAAGGCAAGCACATACGATTTGGAGACTGGAATGGCAGCGATGTAAGTGAATATTTCTCAAATTTTTGAATGCTAAGGGGGACGGGGGTAGAGCAACAGCCACGTGTGAACAAGCCATCGAAGAGTGAGCCCCCTTTATTGGCGGGAGTGAGTGGCATCGACTAAACAAGGTTAGTTGTTGCAAGCTCGGACAGTGAGTGAGTGGTTCGATGGTTGGTTGGTTGGTTGGTTGGGTGGCTGGGTGGGTTGGGTTTGAGGACGCGTGTATTGGGTGAATGCTATCGCGTGTAGACTGCCTGGGTGATGATTGTGACTTTGTGAGTAGTCGGTAATTGGAAATTATCTTGTGTGCCTTCTGAAATATAGATGGTTTCACGCAGAGAGACAAAAATGAGATATCATCAGGGGGTTCTTTGATTCGATCACTTTGGGGTTTCTAGCCGCCCATTCCTCTCGTAAGCCCCAAGGAATTTCAAGCACCGTTTAATAGTGCGATAATTCACACTCTCGTCCAATTTTCCCCAGAGGTCTGTCTCTCAGACCAAAATGATGACGAAGAAGAAGCCCTTTTTCTTTCCGACCGACCCCCAACCATCAGATAAGAAAAGAATCTCCTCATAAGTATGGGAGCATTACTTCTAATTGTTAGATTAAACCAGCTCCACGCTTGGCGAAACAATTCTAACCATTTAAGAAGGAAGGGTCAATTTTTTGTGCAATATAAGAAAATCGAATACATGTGAATGATTGGCTTTTGACTTGGGTTCAATTTCAGATTGAGGTGCTGAATAAGCATTTGTTCATCACGGCCAAACCGATGATTTATCTCGTGAATCTCTCTCAGAAGGATTTCATTCGGAAGAAAAACAAGTGGTGAGTGGAATGCATTTGCCATGTGTATTATCGTGATGATTATTATTTCTCCGTTTTCCAAACTGAGTGGATTCGAGAGCTGTAGGTAGCAAGTTGTACATAGAGAGTGAGAGAGTGGTGAGTCAGTCAAGTCAGTCACAGAGTCAGAGGAGAGTCAGAGAGTGAGGCAGTCACATGGCCAGCCACGACACAGCATAATGAAGCAGTGGTATCAAATTTGAAATGAATTGGCAACAGCATTTATTTCATGCACTTAATAACCCCTTTGCGACTCACTCACACTCTCGCTCACCACGTCAAAATTCTCTCGAAAAGGTAGAAAACAAGAAATGAGAACTTTTTTTCCTTCATTTCCTCTGCTGACTTCTGCCACTTCTGCTATTACTACTGACGGCTCTAGCTGCCATTTGTACGGCGACAAGCGCAACAACAACAACAACGAGGAGCAGCAATGGCAACTACAACGGCTCCCCTTCAAAGTTAGGGGGCTTGATTGCGACGGAAATTATTTCGTGTGGCTTGCAAGTTCAATTATTTCATGTGTGTTGTGGGTCTCGTGCAATGAGACCCGACAAGTCGCCTTCTAATACTGTAGTATGTAGTTCAGCCTAGCTAGCTAGAGGTCTCCAAGTATAACCAGCACTTGGAGCCATGGAGGAGTAGTAATAGTGAGTACGTGCTCGATCTCGGGAGTCGTTGGTTCTCTTTCATAGCGTACCAAGTTGAGGGCTGTAGGTTTGCATACGATTAAACAACAACCAATCTTGAGCTGGTTCTCATAATGATTCTCAGGAAGCGTCCACTGCCGTTTCAAGTTTCAAAAGATGTGTGCGTTTAATTACGACTTGGCAAAGTCAGAGAGAGAGAAAAGGGGGGAGGGGACATTTGAGACAACCTCTTAATTATAGGTGTTGAGTGCATTTAACTTTGTTCTTCTTGGTTTTGAAAAGAGGTGGGGCCAGGGGGAGGAGCCTTGTGCCACCGAGGATATCAGTTCAAATCTGGGTTCCGTGTTAAGACCAATCGGGAGAAAAGTTCTTCTTGGCGACAAAGATCGCTTCTTAAATGTTGCAATTCAAAATGCGACGCGTTTTAAAACTTGAGCATCCTACCCAAAGTTTAAAAAGCAGTAATGCGATGAACATGTATTTAAATGACCTAATGACCAAAATACGAATAGTCTAATAGCCTGGCAAGTAAGAACGCTGTCATTCGTTTGAAATGGGCAATGCATGTGTTGCATTGTAATAATGGTGAAATGACCTAAAAGTAAATATAGGGTGCTGGAAAAACAGATACGTATGCCAAATAAACTTTCATGGTATGGATGAAGCTCGGAAAGATGCAGCCAGGATTAATTTATTCATTAATTGGACCTTTTTTTATTCACAATAAATCGCTTTGGCGTCCTTCATAACCGGTCCTATGATCCAATTGGAAGGTTTGAATCTTGAACGTTCTTCATTTCAATTTGACATGAGCATTGCTGATGTGTTCTATTATTGTTTTAATCCTATATACTCGTATCAACCAGTCTTATGCCTTTCAATTTTCATTGATAAAGCGTCGCTTCATCGAGAGCTATTTTCGACACAATCAGTGTTCTATTTCTTTTGTTTTCTATCCTATAGATGATAATGAAGTTTAATCATATACATAAAGAAAAATGGTATGTGTATTTAGACTCGTTTCTTCTCTGTGCAAGCAATTACAATCGTTAAAAGTCTGGCCGAAATTACTTTATTCAAGATCTAAAAGCAAGGTTGTATTTACGTTTGTTCTCCTCTATCATTGTGCTTTGTCATTCATGCTCATGTTTTTCGCTTCAAGAACCATACGAACTTCATTCAAACACTTTAGAAACCAGATGCGCCGGTTCTTCGATAATTAACTATTTGTTAATGATAAACGTTCCAATATAAGAACGAAGTTGATGCTGCAATCAAACCAGGGTTATTTTTATTGCGTTATTTGATGTTATTTTGAATGAAGTTGATTGAAACCATGGAACTGTTAAACGACTAGTTCGTTTCTACATAGTAGCTCCTTGAAAAATGAACCAGTATAGTTTTTTTTTTGAGGCTAGGTCAACCATAACTGAAACCAACATTCTAGCCAAACTATTAGACGTTGAAAACGCCCAAATTGACTCTCGACTCTCGGAAGAAATGGATCATTAAAATCGTGAGGGCAATGAGTGTTGTGACTCGAATTTTCACACAAGCCCTAATTTTTCCATTCCAAACATTTTTCCACTCACCGTTCAGGTTTGGAATTTTTCTGCCTGGGAGGGGGCCCTCCTTGGACGCCATCTACGCCATCTACGCAGAGGTTCTGCCCATTTGAAGGCAATTAGTCACAGGCCATTTATCTATCACAACTGACGACGACCTTTTTCTTCGGAAGAGTGATGTTGGATTCAACTCACAAGTAAGAGATGAGACTTGGTGGTGTTTCTTTTCGGTCAAAATACACACCATTCGTTCGTCGATCTTGACATGCAAGTGCTTGGCACTAGTTGAGCAAATCTGAAGGTATTCCAGTGGTTTCATGATTAAAGCAAGAATTCGCCTGGCTTTCCAACAGTCGGCGGAAGGCGAAGCTATTTTTTTCGTTCATGAACCAGGTTTTGTTTGGTCTATTTTGGTAAGTTCTCAAATCCACGGGAGGAAAGGGGCGTGACGCTACTAGCGAAGAAATCATTTTGCTAGGTGGAAACTTTTTTGACAATCCAATCTGAAGCATTGGAAAGAGTAAAAAATCCGAAAACATGATTGAGAACATGTTTTTATGTCCATCATGCAGACTTGTCCCCGCCCACTTTGGCTCCATGAAGATAGAAACGCGGCATTGCATTGACCTCCTTGGATTGCTCTTTTCCTTGATTTCTTTCTCTCTCTCTCTCTCTCTCTCCGATGGCCTCATTGAAGGGTTTAATTCCCTTATAAGTAGTAGTAGCATTGTCTACTTTGTTGCAGAGTATAGGAATTTATGCAAATGTGGTTGTGCTCGAATATGGATGAAGGAGGGGGCACAATAATTTTGCATGTCTTGAGCGTCGAACTCGTTTCCCAAGTTGGCTGGCTCCCTGCCAATCTTAGGTTTGATCAATGAACATTTCTGATTGGACACATGCAAATCCGATCCAAAGAAGGCTGTCATTTCAGTTTGCTTTATTCAACCAGAACCAAGCCGACGGAGTTTGATGATTTTTTAAGGGCTTTAAAAAGAATGACGGACGAAGTTCCGCTTCATTAACGAGGTGAGATGAATAGCATGTAATTAAACCAGTCAACATCTCCTCCTCCTCCTCCTCCTCCTTCTCCTCCTTCTCCTTGTCCTTCTCATCATCTCACGTTTATGTACATAGTATACAAAGTAAGAAACCTATTCGAGTTGGATGGCCTCGAATCAACGGAAAATATCCCCAACTGGCCTCTTCTCAGAACGAGTGAGGACAGCTTGCTGTTCAGACGTGATGGCCATGTTTGAGTGAGGACCACCCTACAGGATAGCTGGCTATTAGTGCATTTGGTTAATTAGTGCTAAATATCTGTTCCTTGGAAGCAAGTTGGTACAGAAACAAACCGTCCATTAGCCCCATTTGAAGAGGTGTCATGTCAACACTACTCGCCTTCCTTGACCGAAAATTCAGCGGGACCCCGAGAACGACATTTGACGGACCACCTTTGAAACGCACCAAGAAGCTACCACTGATGTTATGGTTAGTTCCAGCTCAGGTTATTTGCCCCGATGGCGATCTCTCGAATGGGCAGGGGCGGGGACAAGAGAACGCCCATCGCGATAGGAGGTGACACCGACAAAGACGTAAAGTCAATATTTTGGGAGGGCCAGAAATGATTGGTCTGGACCCGGAATGAATGAGTAGATGTACGTATCAAAAGATATCTAATGGGGAAAGTATAGTATGTACATATTAGGAGGAAAAGCGGTCGTGTGAATCTTGCTTTTTTTATATATATGCTCAATGTCACCCTAATGGTTCTTTGAATGCACATAAAATCCGTTAGATCGAGGCCGACCCAAAACCGATTGTGCATAAACACCGGAAACCGAGTCACTTCTCTCTCGCGTTCTCATTTCTGGTAGCCATACCTCTTATATGCATGTCTTCTTTCTTATTCCGACCTCATTTGATTGGCTAGCCTATTAATGGTAGTATTGGAATGAATTTAGCCAGATCTACCAAATTAGGTTCATTCCCGATCTCATGCTCTACCTTTAAGAACGTCTTTCTTTAATTTTGAAGAACATGCTTTAGTTCAAGTTGTTACCCTTTGTTTGGGTTTCTGTTTTTGGTAAAGTAGTAATCTGGTAAGAATGCTTTCCTCAAAATCTCGTTATCGATTTGTAGTGATTTATAATCTCAAAACTGGCCTTGGCCGTAGTAGTGATGGTGGCCGACGAGACCTCGACAATGGATGGACGCACCAGCCGTATTTGGTCAAGAAATTAGCTTCTGACATGTGCTTCATAGATATGCATCAGGAATTTGTCAAATTACAAATTAGTTTTTCTGAACAAAGAGACGGATGCTGTCGTCGAATGGGCCGTGGCGTAATTTATTAGCCATGTGGCCGAGACACAACGAGGGAAAAGATCACTTGGAACACCCCTCCTCGAACCTGATACATGTACAAGTACATTCATTCATATTTACCTATGCTCACATGCACTGCTTTGCCAGGTATGTTTGGGGAGGGTGAGGAGGAAATCTGAGAAATTTGTCAATTTGGTATTTTTTTTATCTGGCTTCTAGGCTACCCAAGATCAAGGAGTATGTGGACAAGAATGACCCCGGGGCAGTGATCATCCCATTTTCTGGCGCCTTCGAATCCAAGCTCATGGAATTTGGCTCGGACGACGAGCGAAAAGCCTATTGCGAGGAAGTCAAATGCGAGACGTAAGTCAAGATCAATGTATTAAAGTTGAGAATCGACTCTGAATGCAGTTGGAAAAAAACACTCCAAAACTCCAATCATGTTTTAAAGGGGGAAAGGGAAAGGACTGGTCTTTTTATTTCTTTTTATCATCGTTCGATTTATGTTCAGAGAAGAGACCTCTCTTTAGTCCCAGATTCGAGTTGTTTGGGATAACTTTTTTCTCGTACCTATGTGTTCGTATGTATTGATCGGAAAATTGGCGCCGTCGTCTTCAATTTTATGGACTTCCTTATCCCATTTCCAGTTGTTGAATGGCTTAGGTTTTGAGGTCTAACCTTGTTACTTACCGGTACCGGTAAATGCCTGTGTTGATGACTGGAAATTACACATCTTCTCCGAATGATAATTGCGCGATCCTCGGGCCGTTCTAATTCAAATGGTTCCAGTCATGTGACAAATGAATCGACAAAAACTAGAAAGTTGGGATGAATAAAGGGGGAAAACTTGCCGTTTGTATAATATTAGTATGGACAGTAGATTTTTGAAGTGAGTCTATGGCCCTTTGGTGGTGGTCCTCACTGCTGAAGGGACAAGGGAATATCCAAGTCCAGTAAAGCATTGACAATGGCGACTAAGACGACGAGGACGTCGGCCATGATGATGATATGATTGTTTGTCTCTAAATAATTGTAAAATGATTGGCAGTTAGATTATGGCCCTTCTGTGATTAAGGGTGTTTTGAACCGAAAATTGCTTTGAATTCTCTCGTTCTGCTTCTTTTCGCTCCCTCCCTCCACATCCATCTCATCTACTACTACAAGTACTACTACTACTACTTCTACTTCTACTTCTACTACCCACAACACTATGGCGACTCGTCAAGAAAATGAGAAGGGACCACGTTCACTGAAATGATTATATTGGACTTGATATGCCATTGGATTGTTGTGTTGGTGGTTGCTGCTGTTGTTGTTGTTTTGTTGTCGTCGTCGTTGGTAATGGTGACTCGTTTGGCGCCTTTCTCTCATTCTCTATTCCCTAATCATGAGTTCGCCTGCCCAAATTCCCCGGGATACATACGTATAAATATTGCTACTTAACACCAACACTATAATCGCGATTCGACGTCAAAAACAACATCGAATCCAAGTCCTGAGCAGGGGGCCTGATCCTACAATAGAGCGCGTCCATATGCGCCACACCGAATGGCCGAATGGTAAACCATTTGCAATGTTTAGCTGGCTCTCCATTGCCCATGTGTCACTCAATCAAGTCCTCAACTGCTCTTTTGTTTCCCGGTTTTTTTTACATTCGAAGGTGTTTTGTGGTGGCCCCTTCAAACGATTCAGGAGTCTTCGTTTTAGATGTTGTACGTACATACATCCATCGAGCCCTGTGCTCGTTCCGTAATAGTGGCAGGTAATGTTGGTTGTGCATGTTGTTAGCTCCCCCTCCTGTTGGGCTCGTTGGTTCCTTCGTCGTCGTGGTTGTGTCGCTCGCCTTTTCCCTGCTGGTTTTGGAGTGGTTCCAGAGTGAGCACCACTGAGAGTTCAACAACCAATAGCAGAGCAGGAGAACTGAGGAAAGAACAACCAGAAAATCGATAGCTTGATCATCGGCCCCCAATGACGGCGAGGGGAGCTTGGTGGTCCTTCCTGCCTGTTAACTTGGATACGACGAAGAACCACACAGTCGAGGAGGATATTTTGTTCATCCGATTTTGTTCTTCCAACACGCCAAGCCCATTTAGAAAACCTCCAAGCAAACTATTGTTCCCATGCAATGTTCTCGTTTCTCCGGGTCTGGAAGTTAGCGTAGCTAGCCCAGCCAGCGAGGACTTGTATTGGATGGTGTGCCATTTTCATCCAGCGATTAGGTAAAGTTGCTCCTCCAATTGGTGAGGGTGAACCCAGTCCGTGGATCAAGACTTGTAATTCTAGGAAACCAAAGAGCTTATTCCAAACATGAACTAGAACCTCTCAACGAGCAGTACTAGCCAGATCTTTTATTGCCCATATTTTGGCTTGATCGTGCTTCAAATATAACACCAAATCAGAAGTCCTTAAGCCAGAACACAATGCCTTTCTTATCCCTAAAAAAAACATCCAACCCCTTTCCCTGGTTGCATATCCGGAGAAGGGCCCGTCAAATGGAGTTAAACAGAATAACAAGTAGTAGGTAACTTTGCAGCTCGTCGATTTGTTTGTCTGGATTCATGTGTGAGTCTCTTCGCTTTGGTACATGCCTCAATGGTTTTTTATTCTTCACTCGACTCGATTCGAGACCAGAACTATAATTTGGGACGGAAGGCAGTCATTTCCATATTGTTTTGATTGATATATTGGCAGGCTGTCGCGTTTGGATGCCAATATGTTCATTTGAGTCCAGTGGTGCATGCTTGCTTGCTTGCGCTCCAAACACTAACATTACGCGGCGGTTTTAGGTTGACCCTCCCTCGTGTACTAATTTTCCCCCAGGGGGAAAGACTTCTTGTTGTCGGGTTGTTTGTGCCTTGAAAATACTTAAATATGCTTCTTGTAGTGTTTGAGGACCAACATGAACGTTGATACACATTTGTGTGTCCATTCCCTGGGAGGACGAATCCGTCCGACACCAACTTGCTTGCACGCACTCAATTGGTCCATCGGGTCAAATGATAGCAATTGAAGTGCAAAAAAGTACGTTTGTGTCCTAATTCAGGGGTGAACAACGACCGGTCCTTGTCAAGGATTTCATTGGTACGTTACAAATCATGAAATGGTGGTGGTTCTATGTCATTCGGGGTGGATGAGTACCAAGGTAGGTCTGGTCTAAGAGAAAGAAAGAAACAACGACATTGAACACAAAAAGTCGAGCCATGTTGGACATGCAGTAAATTTGAGGCCAGGAGAATTTATGTTTTCCACTGTTTTTCGAGCTCCTTAATTGGGGTACCCAAGATCAAAATTGGCCCGCTCAAATCTTGTGGCGGGTCATTATCCATTGAATACTATCAAATTAGAGCCCGTTTTACCCCATGGTACCAGTACCAGTAAGTATTCCCCGATCCCTGAGAAGTGGAACCGATGCAATAGCAGTCCTCTAGTACACACTTAGAGAGACAACGAACGGACTCGAGGTTTTTTATCCAATGATTGCCACGTTCATAGAGTTCCACAGCATGATTAAACGAGCCTCCTCCAATGGGCAAGTTGTAATTTCATCCACGGTATTCAAATGTGGGGGCAATTGTCTCGGGGGCGTCCCACGTCCGATGGATTTATAGGCCTGCTTCGCCATCATTTACTCCCAGATTGCCGAGCAAAGAAAGCTGGTCTTTTGTCGTCAAAGACTTGACACGCCAACAATCTTGAGTACCCGGAGCCACCTCATTCTCCTCTCCTCGCAGATGAATGCTAATTCGTGCCGGAGTCATATTCCCCAGTATAAGCTAATGCCCTACTATAGATAGATAGCCAGGTAGGTAGATACGTAAGTATTGCTCCCCTTGAAATATAAATCAAGGCGTGTAATTCGCAGCAACCTAGCTAGTTCAAGCCCCAGAAAATGACACACCAAACCCCAAAGAGAGATCCCCTGGAGGGAAGCGAAGATGATTACTCGCTCTCTCTCTCTGTCTCTCTGTCTTGATGATGGATGTGCGCGTACAGAGAAGTGGAAGCGGATAAAAGCCTGGCAAATTAGTCCAAGCACCCAAAAACATCATCATAATCAAGGATGATGCCCCCGAACTCCATCTTGTTCACTACCAAACGGTGCCACCTCGAGTCGGCCTGGTAAATGCAATAATATTGGGCATTCCAACTGACTGCTTGAGTTATGGTCACAAACAAGAGCACGGATCCTGCCCAATTTATGACGGAGCCACAGAGATCGAAAGAGGTGTCCCAGCGTGTTAACATCCAAAACCATGGCCATCTTCGTGCCTCCTCTAGGAACCATTGTGGACCACTCGTTCCTGCCTAGTACAGTACTAGTTCCGGCGCGCAAATATTTGGTCTGGTCGTTGATGAAGTTGATGGTTTGGGGGCCGTATTTCTGTCATTTGCCTGTCTCCGTTTGTGACCGTTTCTCTCTCCTTTTGATGATAGGGTCTGGGGGAGAAGAGTGGTCTGTTCAATGAAGCCAGACCTCAAGTTGTAACTCTGAACGTAGGGGATGATTTGAGTGCGATTTGAGTCCGATTTGACCAGAGGTCCTGAACAATAAAAAGAAATCCTACGTATCCTCAAAACCAGTTGGGATTGCGACATCCAGGTCTGAAATGGAGATTGATTGATCTTAATTGGTTCGAAACCCTTTGATAGATATTGGATCTTTCTCGAAACATAAGTGGGACATTTTCGGTACAATCAACCATCTCCCTCTGGGTCTGGGTCAACCCTCTGTGGTCTCTTGAGGATGGCGTGCCTTGCTTTTGAATGTGCACGGCTGTGGGTACACATTCATCAAAATGTGATTATTGATTAAAAAGTAGACACGAAGAGGTTCAGCTCTATTTCTCACCAAACTGAATAATGAGGGTGTTTGTTGATAGATAATCAAAGTTTTTGTGACACTTCGCTGAATACACTCACACAAGAAAAGGAGACATAAGTACCTCTTTGTGGACCGGAACCCAATTTCAAAGACGAACTTCACTGGACTTTGGTTTAGGGATTCAAGTGGATGTAATGATAGATCAAAGCACGGAAAATCGGGAAAATTAACTGAGGGGCGTTTATGGCCTGCTCTGAATTGTGATGGACGTACTGAAACAATGTGAAAACACGCCTTTATTCTTCTAGAGCCTTGGAGAAAATCATTGTCCAAGGATACAAGGCCCTCCAGTTGATGTATTTCTTCACTGCCGGACCCGATGAGGTCAAAGCTTGGACCATTCAGGTAATCTGTGTTGATTTTGCCAGCCAGCGCCATCTCTGAATTATTGGGCGAACTATCAGAGATTCGTGTTTTAAACCGCAAATTGTTTGATTAATGACTTTGCGATTCTACTAGTTGTGTGGTGTTAGAATGAGGCCATTAATCAAACGAATAAAAGAACGCGAATGTCTGAGCAAATTGGCCAATTGACTCCATTCTAGTAATGCCTCCTCATTTATCTTCCCAAACAGGCCACAAGGCCAGCAACAAACCAAGTATAAAAGATTACATTCAACTTTCATCCCATCAAAATGTAGCTGATTTTATTTATTGTTTTAGCGATGTGTGGCAAGAATTACTTGAATGTTTTCAATCGTTTTCAATGTTAATCAATGCAGTACCGAGTGTGTTTATTTCTATTTGTCTTGCTAGAAAAACACGAAGGCGCCTCAAGCTGCCGGCCGAATCCACACAGACTTTGAGAAAGGCTTCATCATGGCCGAAGTCATGAAATTCGACGACTTCAAAGAGGAAGGATCAGAATTGGCCTGCAAGGTAATGATATGATAAAATCTCATGCACCCAAAAAGGAATACACGGCTCTCATTTGTCTTCTATTATTTCAGGGGGCTGGGAAATATCGTCAACAAGGCCGAAATTACGTCGTGGAGGATGGCGATATCATCTTCTTCAAGTTCAACGCCGGAGCCGGTTTGACCGCTGCCAAGAAGAAATAGACCAACCACCACCACAAATGGCTACTTCAGTTTATGTACTATTAATGTCATTCGTGTGCTTAGTGATTGTTCTGATTGCAATCCCGCACGAGGGCAAGGAATAGATGGATGACTTGACACGTGAAAATAAATGGAGTGGATAATGATTAATTGACAGCTTACACGCATCTCGCAATCTCTTCAAGTACGAGACTTGGCAACGAGTTGTTGATAAGATTTGTATTTTGTCGCAAATCATCATTCGGCAAGATGTGGCTGTGGGGGGTGATCTGTGTCTTTATTCTGCTGACTATAAGGTGGACTGTGAAATGGCCGCAATCGAGAAACGGCATCTACAGTCGCAAAGGTCCTTTCTATCCACTCAAATTTTGCGCCTTTTACCTCTTGGTTTCCCTTCGTAAGGTACGACTCAATGATAGAATTGGAGTATAGAAATGATAATAGTTTTCGAGTGACGTCCATTCCTCAGTTTTCGGCTGCTCGATCGCCCACGTCAGGTGAAGCTGGACGAGGCAAAAAGTCATATGCGGATCCACGGCAAATGGAGCGGGCTCAGCCATTTTCCGATGATGCGAAGGCCTTTGATGCGGTTTTCTTCAGTGGTTCAGACCAAGACGGAAATTTCTTGGTTGCGGCAATGGAGCGTAAAAAGAATAAGAAGTGCAATAGCGTGCTCTATTTGAGAGTAAGATTGAAATCAATTAATAGGCAATCATAGAATGGTTGTTCACACTGGAGTGTTCAATGAAAGATAATTTGACAAGCAATATTATGTGTCGAAGCTCTGAATAAGGATTACACTATTGTCTGTTAGCTCAATTTTTAAGCAAAAGCATGCCCCAATTCCCATATTTTTTAGAAATACTGCTGTGAAAATGTAAAGCAAGTTCCTTTGCTTTTCTGATCAATACTTCAGTTGCCAAAAAAACTGCCAAATCCAAAGCTATTATTTTCAATAAATTTGATTTTACTTCAAAATGTATTATCAATCTGCATAGTAAAGCAAAACAGTTAGGTTGAAGCAATTTAGAACGGGGACAACCACGGAACATGAAATCTTGCTTTATCGCAACCTAATATTCTTGGTGATTTTTCACTCTTCTCCTAATCCGTTCAACTTTATTTTCTTGATTTGTGTCTAACTCTTATATTAATGAGTTTTTATTAAATATGTCTCTTCAGTTGGCTGGAAAAGGTTTATTCCGAGGGCCTTGGTTACCAGACACGAGTGTAGCTGCCGATAAAGATGATGCTTGGGAATCGCAGGGCCTAAAATTCCATCCCGTGGAACCGCTGCGACGGTGGTCTATTAAATTTGAGGGGAAAGTCAACAAAGTGTCCGATCAAGTACGATTTCATTTTCTAAGTCGACTTATTACATATTTTCTTCAGCCATCTCGTTTATGTTGTGTTTAGACTGAGTCCATGCAAGTCCAAATCGACGGGGATTGGTCTTCCGATCATGGCATCTTCGACTACGATACGGACATGTCTGCCTCAGCCACTGCCCGTGTCTTCGCCAAAGAACCATGGAACAAGCAATACTTTTCGGATTTGCAAAAGTACAAAATAACCTTGAAATAACTTTGATTCACGTGCAACATTCAATGTTTCCCTTTCAGAGCTCATCAAACTCACTATGAACAACTCGGAGATCTTCGTCTTCGAATTCAGATCGAAAACGACAGCGAGCCTTCCGTGATGCATTTCCAAACATTCAGAGATCACAGCTATGGTATACTAGTTTGGAATCCCATTATGTCTGGTAGATAAGAATGTGTTAATGATGCATGTGACAATGATTCCAGGCGCCAAACGAGATTGGAAGCTTATGCATCGCTACGTATTCCATCACGTGTTCCTCGCCAACCGTTGGAAGGCCGTGGTTGGAGTGGTTTGTCAGCCTCATACCTGCACAACGTGAGAGTTCTATCTAGCTTATTAATATCTGTTAGATTTCCTCAAAAGGGCATATCGTTGGATTTTTTTCCATCCAGCTTGGAATGTGGGTTTGTTTGTTTACCCAATGGATCAATTTGGCCTGTGGACCATTGTTCTCTAGAATTAGCCAATCACGGCGAAGGGGGAGACCCTCCCCAACAATACGGTTTTGTCTTCTCGGCCGGTAAGACTTGAAAGTGTGTTCAAGTTCACTCGTCTGGTTAGGAATGTTTTATGAACAATGTCATCTTATTAGCTTTATCTACTGTATGGTCCAAACGTACCGCCGATTAATTATGACTTTATGTGCCGTGCGTTTGAACTAGTTTGAACGAATCGTTGACATGTTAAACATGTTCAATTTGCTCAAGAACGAATAGGCCTTTTCATAGGTCTAAAGCAGTCTTTTATCTATGAAATAGGCGACAGAATTTCCTCTCTCATTCACCAAGGACCACTGGTTGTCAAGTTAGGCCATGCCAAAGTTGGCACTTTTTTTACCACTTCCACGTACGATCATGACGGCGCAGTTCAAGACGATATTTACAAAGGTTCAACAGGAGTCCCTCAAAGATTGAATGCCCTCATTTCATCCCAATGAACCTTGAGAAAAAACAGCTGCAGGATTAAGTCCTAAAAAATAGCCACTAGATGGTAGTGCCCCGAAGATCAACGGCTAAATTCAGACAGGAATCATTTAGTAGCTTATGGGACCATGGGACCATAGAATCTTCGGTTTTATTAAAATGTGATTGCAAAACTAGTTTCTGTTTGTACTATGGGACTTGTGCTACATTTTCCACTCATTATTAGACGACTGCAGTAGTTCTAGCAAAAAAGTAATGAACTTTTAGTTTGCTTACAAGGTTGAGTGGTTCAACAATTTTCTTGACTTTCCATCAAAGGTGGTAATGTGAGGTCATAATATCCCGGGTTCTGCGCCTAGAACCTATTGATGAGGGATCAAAATGGTCATAGATTCAGGCAGAACAAATTATGGAAGCTCCAAAGATGGCAAGAAAGAAGCCAAAATTGAAAATTTATTGGCAAAAAAATCCAAATATCTCTACGTGTCTTCATGGATTTATTTGAATCAGCCAAGTGTAGTTTTCTTCTCAACTCTTTGCCTAAGGTGTAGAGGCCATATGAATGGACATCTTTTTTTGCTCTCTTTTTTATGTTCTTGGGCAAAATAGACCTGAAAGCATAGGTTTGCTGATCTGAAGCTCATAGAAAGACTTCAATGTAACATATCTGATAAATTTGAACAACTTATCAAAGTTTATTAATAAATAAAATACAAACTGACAAGTAAGAAGTAAAGCCCTTTTTGGTTCTGAAGTCTCCTTTGCTAAATTTCTACACACTTCACCTATTTCTTGCTTTTGGTTTCCTTAACAATATGTCTGTTGGCGCCAAAAGACCTTGATGGGGATTCATTTAGGCTGGTATGGTAAAGGAAATCACAATCCTGGGCGTTTTGAGTTTTTCATTGCAACTTAAAGAATTGTTTTGCCTATCATATCCGGCCGAGCTAATACAATACTTTAATAAAAAGTGAAGAAATCACTTCCCAAATTCAAGGAGTACCTAGATAACTTCCTCAAAACCACTCCAGATCAATCCTCAATACCTGAGTATCATCAATCAGGAAATTCCAACTCAATTTCCGATCAAATTTAATTTCAAGTGATTGAATAGTCACATTTTTGTGCCTTGAATCAATCCATTTGAGACATCTGTCTGTGTATAGTAAATGAATAATATTTTTAGTTATAATCTAGAAGGAAGCTCCAGGAAATGATAACCTCACATGTCCACTCTCGACGGTTCATCAAGATTTTAATGAATCACTCAACCATGTAAGCAATTTAAATGTTCATTACTTTTTGCCACAATCAATGCAGTTATCTCAAAATGAGTGGAAAATGTAGTACGAGTCCCATAGCACAAACAGAAACTAGTTTTGTAATCACATTTTAATAGAGCTGAAGATTATGTGGTCCCACAAGCTACTTTATAGTGCTTATTCGAATTTGGTCGTTGACCTTTGGGGTACTGCCATCTAGTGGTCATTTTCTAGAATATGTTCCTGCAGCTGTTTCCTCTCAAGGTTCATTGGCTCAGTTTTGACCTCAGTAGGTCCACTAACGCTTTGAACGGCTAAATTTTGACCATGAATACAAAGGACCCAGGCTGGCCAGGTATTCTTCAGCCAGCGATGTTAGCTCGTGCAAAATCGATGCTAAAAAATGCTAATTTGAATTCGAAAATGCTAGAACAATGCTACCTTTTTAAGAAAAGCATATTATTCATGGTGCTCATAAAGGATTTCAGTTTCACAATTCAATTATATTTCTCACTCTTTGACGGGGTATGTCCAGGCAAGGATACTAAAGCAGAGAAACGCCACTTTTTAGTGATCACCAAACCTTTCCCGCCAAGGCCTTAACTTTTGCTGCTGAAAATTTTCAATGTCAATTATTGGCATAATTATTGAGCAAGATATGTGACTAATATCATTTTCGTAACCATTGATGTTATGTGCTTAAAACCAGGCATGTAAACATACTTAAAATGACTTTAAACATGTCTTAAACTACAACAACTGAAAAGTGCTAATTTGGTTTTCTTGATAAAGCAAGAATTTGCTCTAAACACAATCAGTCAATACTCTTTTGCTAACAATATCATTTGCAGAAAATTGTTTCAGAAACATCTTGACCAAATTTCAAGTAATTTGACGCGTTTGTTATGAAACTATGGTTCTCACTCTGGGAATGGCCCTCAATCCAAAAGTAGACATACTGAAGCTAGGAGCTATATGTTGTTCTATAAACTCATATGGATGCTTCATAATCATGGAATGATAATTTAAAGAGATAAGGCACCTGTTTCATTTGGCTTTTTTGGTATTTTGGATGTTTTTGCAAGAAAAAAAAAATATTGGAGTCCGAAGTTCAAATTGAGATCTAGTCTATTGTACATTGGTATTACTTCGTAGTAAGTAGATATTTAAATTCTACAAAAAGATAACTCACTCATTTTTCACCAATGACAATTGACAAATGTGTTGATTAAAACAAAATTATCAATTGTTCATCCCAGATATTCTAATATGTTAACATTTATGTACAGGCACTTTTATTGCTTTTTCCTTACATTTCTTTTATATTTTGTGAGTGTAACTTCCTCATCAATTTGTAAAATGATTCTTGTCGATTTTCTATCTATGCGTGGTTTTGAGCCAGTTTTACTCAATATTTCACTGATTTGAAAGACAATTTGATTGTTTTTGAATAATTTAATGTTCATGGTATTTCTTTTATTCTTCTGACTTTCAAAATTGATTAATAAATATTTAGTATATGGACGGAGTTGTATATCAATGAGATCATTATTTAATCAAAAACACTAAAATGTACTATGTAGTAGAGATAATATTGTTTTATTGATACTAGAGTTACTGTCTTGATTCAATGCAATGGCCTAAGTTGGCGGTCAGGGGAAAGTCGTGCCGTTTCCTCTCTTTAGAGTCCCTGGTTCAGTCAATATTTTGAAAATTAAACTTTTTGAAATAAAAATTGAAAAGCCCAAAAATCTGAAGAAAACTCTCGCAGTAAAAATTGATACAGTTGTGTTTTTTGATATTCTCCTAATTTTGAACCCTGAGACTTAGAAGGGAACACCAAAAAGTGACAAGTTTTAATTAAGCAGAAATGTATTTTCAGGATTTGAACAAGGTTTTTTTAAAACAAAATTATAATTGTTCTTATCGCCAAAAAATGTTCATCTTGGTTGATCATGCGAATAAGATAAATTGTTTTTGCATCGTGCATCATACTTTAAAGGAGACATTAGCAAGAGCTACAATAAGTTTCTTTATCCATGGAGCTCAATTATTGAATCTATTTTGAAAATGTTTTGTTATTTTTGAATTTTGTGATTTGGTTTTCCTTAATTAAGTGGGGGGAATACTTTTCGGAAAACAATGAAACTAACCAAAATATTTATGTTTATTTGAATATTACAATGAAATTAACCCATGCTTACACTTACTAAAGGATTGGCACTTCGTCCTTATACATGCACTGACCGTTTTAATCAATTTTTTGATTTGTGTGCCAAAAGTCTGGGTACAAACAGAAATTTGGCTAAATCTCCCTTTGAGTTGAGAAACAATAACAATAAATCATTTTGCTTGCCCAATGTAAATTAAGCATTCCAATTGTTATCACTTTGTGGCTACAGCATATCAATTTCATGGAATGAGAAAGGGATCCATTGAAAGAACAGTGTTAAGACAACAAAATGTAGTTCCTTTTAGGATTTTTTTGCTTTTCTTCCCTTTTGGTCATTTTTTCAGTTAGGAAAATGCTAAAATGCTAGAAAAGATTTCACAATGCTTGGAACATGTAAATAATGCTAGTTTAATGCTAAAAACCAGACCAATGCTAGGGGCTTTGAAATAATGCTAATTTTCAAAAAACCAGCCTGAAAGGACCTGAAACGCCAGGGACTCCAAAGAGAGTTTTAGTGTTCTTGGCCACGCTCACTTTTGCCTCAAGAAGCCCCTCGACTCTTTGCTTTCTTGCCTCCATCTCTCCGAACTTATTTGAGTTATCAACAAGATTTCAAAAATCAAATGCTCAGTTTTGATTGGTCTTCATTTAGCCTATCAGGACGCACCGCGTTAAATTTCAAACTATTGGCGGCAAATAAGTCGAAATGTCGCTGATCCAAAATCTAGCCCTTCAGAACGTTCATGGACCTCCTGAAGTCAAAAGTGAACCAATTGGAACGAATTAGTGGCATTCAATCCATGAGGCTCTAGAAACTCTGTAAATATCAACTTGAACGAGTCCTCCTTTCCCGAAGAATTGCACCGTTCTTCGGAAGTCATCGAAAAAAGTTCGAACTTTGGCATGGCCTAGTTCGACAACCAAAGGTCCTTGGTGAATGAGAGGAACATCCACTGAGAGGTAAATCTGTTGGACATTTCATTGATAAAAGACTGTTTTTTGTACCCCTAATAGTTGTTGAGCATGTTGCACATGTTTGACATGAACTCATTTGTCCACGATTTGCTGAAACACACTGTAGAGGCTCGCTTAGAGTTTTGTTTCATCTGAAATCAACAAACTTTCCATTTTGGTACTGGTCAATGACAAAACGACCCAAATACTTGTTCTATGGCCGTTTACCTCATTCATTGTTATTGATTTCGGTCAAGGTGGGCAAGAATACCAAATGCAGGTCCACATCCAGGAGAGGGTTGCCCATTTCTATGGGGAAGAACAGGAATGCCGAATCATGGAGTGTTTTGCACAATATCAAGTGAATGGGATCTCTGGATCTGGGATCTGTGAATGGCAAAACAGGAACGTCAAGTCTATGATGGCATCTTAGAAGTTGATCGTTCTTCTTTCATTACAAATATACACAATGGATTGAGAAGACTTGGCTATTGTTACAATTGTTAGTATAACAGTGTGTTTCTACAATCTCGTTTTTTTATGCGAAATAAACCCGGCTTTACCAGATGAAAAAACATCAAAGATGAAACAAAGAGGGGTAAAAACGATTTTGTCGTGGTTTTAATTGAGTCTTATATGAGCCACCATGGTGCAGTGATACTCCTACCGATTGTTGGCTGCGCACCAACCCATAAAGGAAGCAATCACCTAGAGAGTGCAATTGAGCAAGTCAGGCAGACACGTTTTTAGATCTATATCTAAAGCGAATGGCTGTTAAGGCTCTAATTGTATTGTTCTATAATTGCCAATCGAAGGCAGCCTTCGATTGGCTGGAGTAGCACAAGTTTATGGTTACCGATTTAGCTGCAATAGAAAACCACAACAAACTCATTTCCATTCTTCTTTGTGTCATCTTAGATGTCTCACCGTGGGCCTTACATCCTGTGGGATGAAAAGGCGGAAAAAAACATAATCTTATATGGGCGTAAAAAGGGTCAAATTGTTCTAGTTGGTATTTTGAGCAGCTACAACTAGTTTCATTATCTGAAGACATTTGAACTATGCTCAGGCGTCAGGTCGATGAGGTGTACGGGACGCAAATGACGAGACAGCTAAAAATGTTCAAAACTGTGAAAACAAGTCCGTAAGATAAGAGTCGAAAAATGCACAACATGATACAATGGAACATTTGGCCAAAAAGTTCTGTTTGGTCAAAGACGTTATAAAAATTTAAAAAGTTTTTCCAGGTTTCAACTTTGTGCTTCGAGGTCTGATTATGAGCCTTGAAGCAGACGGAAAGATAAAGAATGCGAAGGAAATTGAGATGGATTTTGAGAACACGATAACATGCCTTTAAAAACATTTTCAAGCTAAAATATGTAGAACAGTTGCTCAATGGCAGATTTATCATCGTATTTTTGACTGAGAATCTCTTCCAAATTGACCAATAACAGGATCTTTTAAGCTTGCATAAGTTTTATGAGATTATGATTAAAGCAATATAATTATGGTATATTAAAAGCTTTGAAATAATGGAAATTGAATTCAATTTTGGTTTTCACATAATATTGCTTCAGAGAGCGTAGACCTGTAAATTGTGCAGATTATAAAACTTATATCAGAACTGGGTTCTAAAGCCTTTGGACCTTAAGATTAATTTAAGTTGTCCATTATCCCACCGAGTGCATTGTAATGATCTTTCTATCTCTTATGACTTTGACGTGAGAGAACTGGTTCCTATGACATTGGTCACATTGAAATCAAGTATTTTCTGGACACTCTTTTGCACGTTCGTTCAACATGCCGTATACTTTTGGTGGTATAGAGCACAAAGTAAAAAGGCATAAAATGAGCATTTTGGCCAAGGCCATGAAATTTCATAGCTTTTGTCCTATTGCTCAAACAGCAAAAGGGTGAAATGGCAAATTAGATTGGAATGGGACATTGTGTCACCTTATCCATGCAAGTCCTGCCAATCGTTCGTGTCATAAAGTCATGTGCAGAAACATTGGAAAACGTATGTTACTTAGTAATAAGTGAACATTTGTATATCAAAAAATGTTTCAGTTGTATTTTCGTTGTGAAGTGACTTTTGAGTGGAACGAAGAATGAATATGTTTCGTGACTTCTCTCATCGAAACCAGTAGGTGATAATGTGGGATACAAATAGGAATGAAAACAAGTCCTCTAAAAAAGAGTCTAGTCTCATGAATCCTTTCACACAAGAACAAAGATAAAACTGAGACCACTAAGACTCTTGTTTTACGATCATTGTTTTCGTCAAACCCTTGACACAAAGGAAACTACCAATTCATTGCAGCATTAGGTAATGAGTGTGTTTTTTTACACATCACCATGTCTGAGATTCAAAACCAGGAACTAAATCTAAGAATGGTTGACAATCGAGATTTTTTCATGGTACAGGTATTTTGCCCCAAAAGCAAGCAAAAGTGTCTCCATTGTAGCAATGTATAGACCCCCTTCTTGTTTTGTAAGCCCGTTCTTGTCAGCAATTCACACGAAAGGAGCTAAATAGGGCAGTTTGCTCGAGACGATTTTTGATATGGACTTTTATAATCCGGCTAGCCTTGTAAAGTGGGAGTTTTGGTCGGATGAGTATATTCCCGTATTGAAATCGACGTCAGAATCGTTCGAAAAGGTGGAGGCCTTTGCCCTGTTGTGCAATCTTCGTCTTGGTATTTTCCAATGACCCTAGTCTGATCCAGTGTGTTCATGTGACATTTTGCAATGACCACGTGGGTGTATGAGTACGATCTGTTCATGATTGACTGCTCAATGGGATTTGTTGAAGTACTCTAATTTGGTCCCACAGAATGATTACCCAAGAGGCCCTAGACCTTTGAATCCCTCGATTCCTTTTTGTAATAATTATAATTACGTTCTTTTCTAATAATTGTCATACAAACAGTAAAATATGACCCGAGAAGTTGGTTCTGATACATATCTCTAACTTTTTACTTAAAATATACCTTCTACTCTAGTTGCGGTCTTTCTTATCTGATGTGAACAACTTTACCATGACTGGTTGTCGGACCGTTTGAACCTTCTGGATCCATAGAGAAACCAGTTGGTTGAGTTTTGGCTTTTCATTATGTTTTCTTCCATCTTAGCGATCTAGCTGCAGGTATCTGCCACTATAATTACCGCGACACCCAGTCTTGCGGTTGAAAACTGGTCATAGTCACGATTGCTTGATGGCTCAGAAAGTTGATAGAGATAGAATCTCAGTGGTCCTGTTATAAAAATGGCCGTTTCATGTATAACTTTTTCCAGGCCTTACGGTAAGTACCAGAGCCCAGTTTTTTTTTTCAAACCAAGGAGTGAAAATTGGGCTCAGGAATCAGAATGGCTTAAGGGCAACAAGACCCGGTGTAAACCTTAATCATATCTATTCGTGTTCCTGTTTCTTTTAACTTGACCATTTTTTTTTCACAAGGGTGTGAGGCCCGGAATAAAAACAACAACCACATATCCTTTGTAACGTTTTCCTCGATGAGCACGAAATGCATTCAATTACATTTTAGCTCTGAAATCGTTCCTGGCCAGGGTGGCTTCAATCATGCCAGAGGGCTTGTCCACGGGCAAAAAGACCTCGTCATTGGTCTTGGATCCAACACGGGGAAACTTGGACAAGTCCACGGAGAAATAATGCTTGTTGGGCATCTGCATGTAAACGTCTCTTAATTGACGGATTTGGTCCAATATATCCTTTTGAATCAGATACATGGATTGTTGAACAGAGGGCGAGTATACACCACGATCGGGACATCCCGCAAACCCTCTTAAGATGGCTAATTTCACCTGAGAAACAGAGGTTAGGTTAGAAAAGAAAAGCTCACTTATATGCCATGCTGAGACTCTCGACCAACCTTTTCAAAGGCTTGATCAAAATTAACGTTGGCTATAGTGTCATACGTCCAATTGGCCTTGACCACTGTGGAGAATATGCGATCCTCCATATCCGGCAAGGAAGCGAATTCATCTCGGTAAAAGTTGACAAAGGCTGACTGCGTGGTCTTCAGGACTTGCAACTTGTTCAATCCTGATTCAACTTGAGCCGTGCCGTTCCGGACAAGAGTTACCTAAAATGACCGTAAACATATCGATCTCTCAATGATGATATAAACAAGTCAGACTTGTGGAATTCAATACGAGGATTGGTGAGTTCATTGGTTGGTAGAAGACTCTACTCATACTCGACCAGGGTAATGAGACATCGCAACAAGTCCTAGTTTCGGATGAACCTTGTGATGTCCGATTTCAGAGTGGTTCTCAGTTGCTACAGTCTATCTAAATTTAAGTCTTACAAGTTTGTTCAAGGTACCTCAGGATGCAGATCTAACGGTCAAAAATTCAATTCTTTGGCATTTGTAATTGTAAAGAAAAATTGCGACTCCCTTTTCTTTTCCAGGTAAACGGGTGAGCAACTCTCTACGATTAAAGTGGGTAGAAGCAGTATGATACATAAAGCGTTACCAAATTTGCTTTAGCTCATGTGACTATTTGTTTCGTTCAATTACTTGCAAAAGAAGGTGCCAATTGAGTGCGGGCCAATTTGAATGATCTATTTTGACTGACATCCAAGTCAGTGAAGGGCCAAAATTCAAAATTTGATCTATGAAGAACTATTTTTGATCATGTAATACGCCTTTTTGTTTGTGATAATATTTCCCGTGCACCCTGTAGACGTAGTTTACCTTGGCAGATCGTTCACAATCTGGAACAGAGACGAAGGCATGGTTGTGTTGGGGCCCATTTTTGCTGTATGTGATCCTCTTCCAAGGATGTTCCACCACTTCGATCTTAGCTCGAACCACATGGCTGTATTGATTCAGAAAGTGTCGAGCCAAGAGAAGAGCAAACCTTTCGGGGTTAGACACACCAAATCGCTTGGCCAGGAGGTAGACCGTGTTCTTTTGCGAATCCGTGGCCACGATGTCTTCATTGTTACCCTATCAAAACGAATTACAAATTAATTACTCGGAACACCGTCAAGAACATCGAAGACGGTGATTTGTCCTAATCAAAGTAAAAACGTTTCATTCAATACGATAAACAGATGATGTTACCTCAATGTAATCTTTCTCAGAGTTTAGCTTAAGCTTCGTGGCAACCTCGAACTCTTTTATGGTGTGAACGAGGCCGTCTCGTTTAACGTGCAGGAGTTTGACCAAAGATTTTCCATATTCTCTCTCAGTGATGGCGTAGACCATGGTGGAGTTCTCCGGGACAATGTTACTCAATGGGCTTGTGTATCGGAGCTCGGTTGAACTGACTCTGAGAGAGATTGAACGAATGACTTGGCCATGGTTTCGGACACTCCCGATAGCTCAGAACTGGTTATTCGACTAACTTTTCGTAGCCTCCGGTCTCGTCATCGTTTGGGTCGTACTAATGGTGTCGGGATTGCGAAAACTTTGGGAGCCCTCGGTAATTTTTGACCAGTAATCTGTAGTCATCAGTAGAGCAGTTTCAAAGAATCCCCACGCTCAATATTAGCTTCGTAGTAAATTCAACTATTGAGTCAAGGCCAAAGCTAGAAAATATCCAAAAAGGACATGTGTCCCACACAACTATTTTCGGGCTCAAAATTAAAAAGCTGAATAGGCAATAAACCGGTTTGTCCAAATTTTCAAACTCGGTGTTCCAAGCCTAGTTTCATCTTGAAATGGAGAAGTGATATGTCGAAACATCTGTTTTGCAAAAAACAAACGATTGCTTAATGAATTAGTTGAAAATGAAAAAAAAAATCCTTTTAATCACTAATAAAGATTGGAAAAATGGCTTCGATTTTCACTTAAATAGTTTTCAACTGAGTTGAGATGTTCAGCCAAAGTTTGTTGATAAAACGTAAAAAATATTAATAAAAAAGGTGGATAATAGCTTTTGGATTGGTATTTTGGGGGCAAAGGTTAGTTGAACATCATTTTCCGTTGATTTTTACCTCGTGCTTTGATTTCCCCCCAAAATGACTCTTTTAATGCATGCTCATGCCCACAACTTTGTGGCTCATGTTTACTTTCTAAAGCGTCGAAAAATTGGAATAGATGATAATTTAAATATCCATAGACAAAAGCGTCATTACCAAGGTAGAATCCAAAACTTTTTGCGCAGGCAGCTTGCGGTATAATTCAGAGGACAAAGGTAAAATTCGTCCATGATTACAGATCAATACTAACCAACACATATACTCCCATGAGAATTTGACTTATGAACAGGAACTCGCTGGAATTCGAAAATCATTAAGCCAATTAATTTCAATACTATCAAAAATACTTACCCATGTCAATTGCCAATGCCGTCATTTAACTGGAGTCTGAAAGTCCACTAAGCCGTTCCAATTTGGGAAAGGCTGGGACCTGTGCTCCAAAATATAAATCTGTCCGAAAATTGCTCGTACTACGAGTAGTATGGTGGATTTATCCAAAATAACATTTACAAGCCCAGTAATGTTCCAATTACTTTAAAAAAAGTTACTGATTGCAAATACATACAAAGATAACCAACGTAGGAAATCACAACTGAAGTTACACTACTTACAAATGCAATTCATCAAAAGTACTTTCTTTTTTATCTTTTCTTTTCATGTATACCTGGCTGGAAACAACTTCTTTCGTGTGATAAGTAGAAATTTGACTTGCAAATGATTTTTACAATGAGCAGAAATCAAAGAGGGCTCGTTGTAATGAGTAATAGGTTTTTTTCTGTGTGGATGGTCTGAACTATCCAAACAAGAAAACCGGTTACGAAAAACCCCTGTCGAATTGCTGCTCTACGTGCAAATCTAATTCAAGTCCGATCTCTAGACTGATAAGTCTGTGTACAGCATTGCCAATAACAATAAAAAGGTCGGTTTTGGGTGGAGGTGAAAATGCACCAAAATTGAGATTCACTAATGAAGTCCCCCTCTCTTCTTTCTCAGGCTTTTTCATTGCTCAATTTGCTGCCGTCATGTATTCGTAGGGAATACGTAAGATTACGTATATTTTACATAACATTATGTTTTTTTAGAGTTGCATTTCCATAGTTGCGTGATCTCATGTTACATGTGTCACCCTGTTTGTGGAGTAGGTGATTCATAATATTTTCAAACTGAGGGTTTCAAATCTTTCTCGCAATAGCTTTTATTCTAATGTATGAATATTGACGAGTCATTTAATATGTTATGCTTAAAAAATATTCAGAGGTGGCAAGCTTTTTCAGGTCTAGCAATGTTTTTGAGTAGTTTTATTACTTATGAGTGGTGCGCCGATACCGAGGCATGTATTTGTGGGTTATTCTCGCCCAAAAATTTGCAAAGATAAGAGTGGAAGTAACACAATCATTTGGCCAAGCCCGACATTATTGCCTTTGCATTGAACCTAAAACTACGACTTTCTGGTAGTGGTCTTGTCTTAACAGAGATTATAGCAAATTGACAATGAACAAACAAATAGGACATATTAAAACTGTCAATTTGTACATAGTTGAAAAGAAGCGAACGAGGCAGTTTTGGGTGTTTTAGTCGTAACAATTTCCCTACATAAAAGATTCTAATGAATTTATAAGTCCATTCCAGACTGATGGTTAAAAAATCCATCTAGAATGAAGATAAACGTACAAAAATATCGTGTTTTGGTTTGGCCACTGTCTTCGTAACTTATGCAATAATCTGCTAACATTTTCAATTTTCAAAACTGGGCTGCTTTCAATTTGATTCTGGAAGACAAATTACTAGACAGTCGGTAAATTGAAAAATGAATATTGTGCGATAAAAGCAGCTAATTTTAAAAAGTAATTGCTTCTTGTCCCAAACACACAACATTAATCAAGAGATTTCTTTGACATGGCAAATGACAAATACACGTTCCAGATGACTCCAAAAACGTTTCCAAACAACACGCGATATTCTATTGGAACAAAGTTCACGTTGATGAATTGTGGGATGGTCCAAAACTTTAAGTTGCCAAGGAAAACAGGTGCGAACTTGGCCGATGTCTTGTCCCAATGGAATTGGTCCTATAAAAGAAAACTCTCCTCAATTACAACCTCCTGAGGTATAATATATTCATGTTTATGATCATGCTCACTTACTTGACAAATGTCTAAGATGACCACGCTAACTAGTGTATTCAGAGGGGCGAGTATCATGCGTTCCAACAAAACCCGCTTCACCATTCCATTCTCTGCATTAGGCGGCACTACTTGGCTCAAGAATTGGAAGAAATAATGGACAATAGGAGCGATCCCTACAAACCCCAGAATCCCAAATGCTCTCAATGATTTGGCGTTGAAGCGGAACTCTTTGAATTGTTCTGATCGGGCCTGGAACCATTCGCGGGGAACCGTGTCAGTTATGGTACGTGCAAGAGATACCCAAGTTGAGTCACCTTTATGAGTTGAGAAATGCCATTGCCTAGGGCACTTATTAATCCACTGGTCACGGCCTTTGTCAGCAAAGGCCTTTCTCGCAGTAGCGTCGTGTACACACGCACCAGGTCGTAAATGGGATGTAAGATTGAAATACCTTGTTGCGCCATGATTGGCGTTTAAAATCGACTGAATTTCAGAGTACAAACTGGTTCTGAAGCAGTACGTATAACACGATGGACAATCTACCAATGGATGGAGATGCAGTCTCGGGCTTCAAGCAAACTACGTCAAAGCTCGGTTGCGCATGTGAGGCTGAGATCAAATCGCCTGCAAACACTCGTTTAAAAGCTTACAGCAGGTTTGGTTGGCCTTCGGTACTGCAGGAACCACTGACCATTTCTGATTGGTCACCTTTATTTGGCTAAAATATAATTCAATTAGTAAAGATTTCACCCTCTGGCTTGAAGGTCTTTGATTGTAGAAATCCACCAACACCTCATGTATAGTATTTCCAGATGTGTGTGGTTGGGCTACAAGAGGTTGTAAGCGTCCTTCTAAGGGTCTTATATATAGACAGGGGAAATACATCACGGCTTCCAGGACATTCCTATGCGGGGCACTTAGCAATGTAGGACCCAAATCCCATCGGTTGCCTTAAGAAGGATCTGCATCAATTGTTAACCTTTGCCGTGAACTCCCACAGCCAAGAATTCCGTCCGCGGTAATTTCATCCACCATAAACCCCTCAATAGATATGCAAATCTTTTTTCACACCTTTCAACTCGATAATTGTGTAGCGACCAAAGGCGATCGAGAAAATGGAAGCAATACAAAGATAGATGATACAATGAGCATATCAGATGAGTTGATTAGACTGGATTCAGTGCAATTCAGTGAAACAAACGAAATGGCGGCAAAAAGTTCGAATACTATCGTTATCCTCCGAATTATGCCCATTATGTTGATTTTGATTAATTCATTTTGAGTTCCACTCTCGCTGGTGGTGCATTTTGAAAAGAGATGGCGGGAAACTTGGGCCCTTCATTAGCCCTGGAGTCTGGTCGTGCCAAAACAGCCTGATTTGACAATCGCGCGCGCCAAACACTCAAGGCATGGCACAGGGTTACCTTTCATTTATTTTTCAAACCGTTCGAGGTAAGAGTAGCAAGTATTGAGGAAGGGATCCAAATATATATGTGAGGAAAGGTTATTGGATGACAGTAAATGTGCAGGTTGTTATCGCACTTGAATTTGGAACTGGGTAATATGATTAGAAGATATTTCTACTTTCATGTAAGTTGGGAACCCTGATATCTACTCCAACAGCCAGGGCTAAATATTTGGCCCCCATTTTTATACAGGGAGGCCAAACTGGATAAAGACCGTCATAAAACAAACTCTAACCCAAGGATACTTGCTCTGGCCCCTCTAAATCAATTTCAAAATGTGGGAAAATGTGTTCCAAACCTTTTCTTTGCTGAGAGATCGAGGGGCTTACAACGGCTGATAAAAATATTGTACATGACGAAATATTGTTTTAATTTTGAAAACTGCGACTTGCTGGTAATCCCATTGCCTTTTATTAGTCAAAACCCGAGAATTTGGACAAGTAAAAAAAAGATTCCATTCATACTCCCGGCCATCATTTGACTCTGAGCAAATAGCAATCTAGCAGAACTGCTCTCGAGCCGCCCATGGAGGGCTTTGTATATATGTATATATTTTCTGGCCCTTCTTTTGGTGCATCCTGACCCCCCTCCCTCCTTGTCTTGTTTCCTTCTGGCCCTCAGCGTCTCCATATCGTGATCTTTAGAACAATGGAGATTGGCAATGTGCGCTTTTTCTTCAAAATTCCTCCGATTTGAACAATCGGACCCAAAATACTCGACTTGGTGTCCTATATCCCACTAAAAAGTGAAGAAAAAGAAAATCACGATACATTTTTATATGCTTCTCTTAAGAATGATTTACTTTTGTACTTATTTTCACACCTAGTTTTTGTCCAGCCCAGGTCCAAAAAGCAGAATTAACCCAGTAAATCACGCTTATTCAACCTTTCGATTAGACGATTAGTTTATTACGGAGTAAATTGGATGAAATTCCCATTTCTTTCAGGCTTGGGCTTGGCCAGGCCATTTTCGGCAAATCTGGGACACTTTTTCCCGCCAACTATAGGGAGACACTGCCGCCATAGTTGACCCTGTGGGTCGGTTCTGGGCCTGCGTCCCTCAATATCCGAGCAAAGAGCTCAGAGAAGAAGAGCTGTGGAGCCAGCCCATGAGTGAGTTAGTGAGTGAGAGAGTGCGGACCTCTAAGCCACAGACCCAATTGCCGCAGCCGGACTCGAAACCTCCCCGGGAAAAGTCGGTCCCATCAACCCGCGTGCGGCGAGTCGGTCCCCTGTGCCGTCCTCGAGCCGGACCACGCCGATTGGCCGTGGAGCCGTGGCTGGTGGTGCACCCGCTTATCCCATTGATCGTCAGAGTTACGCGCCAAGTAGACTGAGCAGACTGAGTAGTACTCGCCTGAGAATTGAACCGAGCGAGTCGTCTGACTGGGTAAGTAATAAGTAAGTGAGTTCGTTCGTTCGTTGGTTCGTTGGTCAGGAAATGAGAGAGAGAGAGCCACAAAGAAAGAGCCCAAGAATCAAAGAGCCCAGGAACCAGATCGACCGAGCAAATGAGTTCAAAGACAGGGAAAGAAAGAAGGATAGATAGATCAAAGATGGGACGTGAACCAAGCTCAACTAACTTTTACAGCTGATCAATTACGTCCATTGTCAAGGACCCGACTGATCGATGGTCGACTCCTTCAGGGTTGTTGAGGCAGTGAATGCACTTCATGACAAGTACATGCATGCTATGGATGCTTTGGATGCATGCTAGGTTGTGGCACTTAAGAGGGGTTATGAAATGGTTCATGAAGGCGAGAAAATCCTGCCGGGTGACTAGGTTAATGCTGATTCCGGCTCCATGCCTTTCTGAAATGGTCCATCTTGGGGGTGGATGCCATTGAGCTGAGCGTCCTGGACCCGAGGTGGGCATGGGGTTCGTCTATAAAAGGCCGGTGTTTGACTTCGCGAGCATCTCTTTGAACTTTCAGACTTGGCCCCATGCCGTTGTTGCGGAAAAATCCTTTCCAGCGGGCCAAACCGCCCCGCGATCTGCGCCCCGAAGAAGAAGTGTTCTTTTGCGAGGCCACCAAAGAGATCTTCCGCGATTATGAAGAGTTCTTTCAGAGGACCATTCTGTGCAACTCGCTGGTTTGGTCTTGTGCCATCACGGGCAAGGCTAATCTCACCTACGAAGAGGCCGTCGAGAGCGAGCGCAAGGCCAAAAAGCGACTCGGCACACTGCCCAAACCCTTGAAACGCGGTTTGCTGTGGTTGGCCCATCGCACGTCTCGCGGTCGATTAGCCGAAGTGGTCGACGATGTGTACGTGTTCGCCTCGGCTCGTTATTTCAAGGGTGAAGTCGTCGAGGCCGTCATCCAAGAGCAGTGGTGTGACTGTAAGGTGGTCGGGATAATCCCCCCTACCGAGGCAGAGATTGAAAACGATCGCATCGAAGAAGAGGAAGAACGTCAGAAAGACTTAGCCGCCGGAAAAACGCCGGCACCCAAACCTCGAAAGTCATTTTCTCCGCCCGAATACCTGTTCAAATATGAATTGGAAGAAATTGAACCCGACGATCCGGAGGTCAATCAGGTGAGTGAGGCAGGGTCCACCTTGTTTTGGAATCAGTCTGATCGTTGCTTTATTTTTGGCAGATGTTCGTGGTCGAAGCGGACGATGTTCGTCGAGAAAAAGGGTTTTACACGCGAGAAAAGAACCTGCTCTTTCTTAAGAATGTGGTCCACTTGGGCAAAACGGGAAATTTCCAGCTCAAACGCGAAATCGTTGAAAAATACCATGTGGAAGGTATCAAGTTCTCCGATATCTTCAACGGTCCCCCGCCTAAATTCGACGAGTCCAAGCGGCTGAAAGGCCCGGGGGCTGTTCATCACTCTAGCAAGAGCAAGAAGGAACCGAAATCGGACAAGAAGCCCAAGAAACCCACCAAAATGGGTAAAAATCAAGGCACCCTGGACTCTTGGGTAAAAGGAGACAAATCTCAAAGTGCTCCCAACAGCACTCACAAGGTCAAAAAGCAGAGCTCGGCTGAGCTCGAGGCCGAAATGAAAAAGATCCGCGAGCAAAATGCCCGCTTCAAAGAGGAGATGAAGCTTAGAGCGGAAGAGGCGCGCAAACGCAAAATCGAGGACAAGGCCAAGGAGAAAGAGCGCAAGAAGGAGGAGCAGAAGTTGTTGAAGGAGCTCATGAACGAGTGGAAAAAGCGTCGAGATGACCTTGAATGCGACGACCTTAAGGAGTTACCGCGACCCACGGCCATTCACTGCAAGATCCCCAACCCGTTATTCGGCGAGTTCTTGACCCTGTTGGAGTTCATCCACTGCTTTCATGGCCTGCTCGAAACCCATGACTCGTTTCCCAACGGAGTTACCTTCGACATCCTAGAGCAAGCTCTCACAGACAAGGAGACTCTTGGCGGATCGCTCTTTGATGTCTTGAGTTTTCTCCTTGGTGCTGTTTTCGATCTCCAAGATGAAGAAGACAACGAAGTGCGACTCGACAAAATCACCGTAAACCCTGATCAGATCGACAAGAACGTCTTAGGCAAGGACGAGGATGTGGCCAACCATATCAGGTTGGCCACCGCAGCTGCCAAGTGGCCGTTTAAAACTCAAGGTGGTCAGAAACTGCGGGAACTCCATCTTGATCAGTACACCATCACGGAAATTCTCCGGCTTCATCTTCAAAGCGGAGGCGCCTTCCGGAGCGAGAAGCTTATCATGTGGTTGTATCAACAACGAGGTGGCTATCGGCTCTCGGACGACCCCGCCCTCCAATTGAAGATGGACGACCCTCAGATTTTGGAAGCCCTCACACGAAGAACCGTTTTTGAACTGAGTTGTCAAGACAAGCTGAAGATTCTCACCGTTCTCATGCAACAGATTCTCACGTACGCCACCGTCAGGGATGAGATCGACGAAAAACTCAACGAGTACCACGAGGCCAAATCGGAACTTCGCGAGCACAAGATCGCAGAAAACAAACGCCAGAGGATCCTCGAAGAAAGTGAAAAGCAACGCAAGAAAGAGGAGAAGGGCAAAAAGAAGGACACGGATTCAAAGGCCCAAGAAAATGCCCTACCAAACGGGAAGGAAGAGCACCCTCCAACAGAGAATAACATACCATTGACCGAGCGACAGAGGTTGGCATTACAGACTCAGAAAGAGAAGGAGGAGAAAGACCGGATTCGAAAGGAGGAGATCAAACGCTCTGAAGCCTGGGAAAGGGAAGAGGAGCTCAAAGGTCAAGTGTTTGAGCTCCAGTTCAACGCCGGGATGAACCTTTTGGGACGAGATCGGGCTTATCGACGCTACTGGATGTTCGGTTGTGTCCCTGGGGTCTTTGTTGAGCACGATGACGACACTGTTGGGCCCTGCATGGGTCTACCCACGCCTTACAGTGAGATGGCCGGTCCCATGGACGAAGAAACCGCCATCAAAAGAGTACAAGAGATCTTGGACGCAAAAGACAAGACAGAGGAGAAGAGCTCAAGTGACAAGGAGAACGATCAGGACGAGAAGACTAAAACATATTCCAAGAAGCAAGCTGCCGCGCCGTTGAAGCAGAAGGTGCTCTCGACCAACAACGGTAGTGTAGACGTGACCTCTTCTCCCTCCTCGACGTCCACCAATCCAACCACCACTCCGGATGTAAAACCTGATCTGAAGTCACTGGTCCAACCTCACGAAATGCTCCCCTGGGGAGCGTGCCTTGCCAGTGACGAGAGTTGTCCCGTGCACTCTTCCATTCTACCTCGAACTCATTGGGCATTCTTCAAAACCACCGAGGAGATTGACAACCTCATCGACAACCTGAACGATCGAGGTATCCGAGAGAGTGGGTTAAAGGAAAAACTCGTGCGGGAGCGCGAAAGAATCGCAAAGAGTCTGAAAAAGTTCAATATGACCACTAAATTTTGCAAAGGGGAGGGCGAATTGGAGTCCAAGAAACACATACCTCAAGTTCTCAGCAACGGAACAAAAGAGGAAAAGGGGACGCCCAAATCTGCGACATGTTGCGTCGAATTGACGCTCCGCGATCAGATTCTCGAGTTGGAAGAGAAGATCTTCTTTGGTACGTTGGGAACACTCAAGATCCGTGACCGGAGCGCTTGGCAACAAGCCATTTCCGAGGGTGGATTTGACAAACAGTGCGACACTCTTAAGTGGGGAGGCATGTCCTCTTTATTGGAGACGCCAGCCGACTCCAGGCTCCAATCGGGAGCTATGAGTAAAGACTCCACCCGCCCTGGAACCCCCAACGGAATCCACACATCAGAGGACGAGAACCGACGAGATTCCGGCAACTCTTTCGCTGACAAAGAGCTTGGGCGAAAAGTCACGGGTTTGGCTAGTGCCATTTTACAGGTTGGACAAATGGTCGATCGCAAATACATCAAGCCACCCCTGGGCGAGGATGAGAAGGAAAAGAAGAAACGCTTGAAGGAAGAGGAAAAACGAAATAGGGTAAGAGAAGAGTAATCAAATTTTACACAACAGAAGGCCTCTAAATGTTTCAAGTGACCAAGACCTGTTTTAAATGAATGCTTGTGTTGTAGGAGCGTGAGGCTGCGGAAGATGTCACCGAGGAACTTCCATTGGATAGCCACAAAGATCACATTTTAACTCCTTTTGAGGAATGGGAGAGCTCGCTCATGGCTTCAAAGAGCTTTGCACAACTCTTCATTCACATGACCACCTTGGAGAACTCTATAGTTTGGTCAAAGTAAGTAGTCCAATTTATGGATTGCCGACACGAATAAGATTTCAACTTATATTTTGTATTTTAGGTCCCTCCTAAATGCCAAATGTCGGTTATGTCGGCGCAAAAACGATCCCGAGAACATGCTTTTATGCGATGGCTGCGACCGTGGCCATCATATGTATTGCTTGAAGCCCAAGCTTAAGTCCATTCCAGAGGGCGATTGGTTCTGTCATGAGTGCAAACCCAAAGAACGAATAAGGACGCCCAAAAAGAAATCCAGACGAGTTTTTATCGAGGATGAGGAGGAGAATGTCGAGGACAGTCAAGAAGAGGACGAAAACGAAGAGACTGCCGAAGCTGGGGAGGAAGAAGAAGAGGAAGCCATGGCCACTGAGCACGTCGACGAAGAGGATGGAGAACTCCAAGACGAAAGCAACGAGGATCAAGGTGATGAAACCATGGAGGTTGATGAAGTAGACTCCGAGACAGAAGACCCGGAACATGATAGCGCTGAAGGAGAGGACCTGGAGGAAGACGACGAAGATTCCCGACCTCGGAAGCGTCGAGGGAAAGCGTCACCGGTTCAAGTCAAGCCCAAGAAGGAAAAGAAAAATTCCAAGACTCCTTCAATATCGCAGCTCCTCGGTAAGCGGAGGAGCGCTGCTGAGGCATCAGAAAAGATTGCCTTAGCCACTCAAGCCGAAACCAACTCTGGGAACAGCAGTGGGAGTGAAGAGATCGGTGCCCGATCAAGTTCGACCCGATCCCGGCGAAGCGCCAACAAGCGAAGCATGGAGGCCACTCTCCTTGAGCAGCAACATCTCGAGTCTCTCAACAGCCAACAGAGTGCTCGGTCCAAGCGACGAAGGGCTGTGGATGATGCCGTGGAATCGATGTTCAATCCGACCGTGCTCGAAGACTTACTCAACGCCATGATGAAGCACAAGGATGGATGGCCATTTGATCGGCCAATCACCAAAGCCGATGCCCCTGATTACCATAAAATCATCAAGAAGCCCATGGATCTCGGAACGATCCGCAGTAGTATCAACCGCATGAAGTACACCTGTAACCAAGAGGTCGTGGAAGACATTCGTCAAGTGTTCGAAAATTGTTGGACCTACAACCGTGACGACGCCGAGGAATATCAGTGTGGAGTCCGCCTAGAAAAGTTCTTCAACAAAGAGGCCAAGAAGCTCGGGCTTTTGTACGAGAGTGAAGACAACGACGACGATGTCCCGCTAAAACCCGCCAAAAAGAAGAGTCGACGAACTTACTGATGAGGAGCATGACGAACGAACCCCTCCCGCATATTCAAGGTCCTTGGTCAAGCTTAGGTTTTAGAAACACGGTAGAGATTACGGCAGGCAAATTGTAATAGACTCGGTCGACCTTTTTTTTCTCGTGGATTGTGCGTGTTGTCCACACCCGCCCACAGTATTTCCTGAACACGCATTGCGCTCATATAAAATGAAGAGGACCGCCATGAGGAGCGGTTGCTCAAATGAACACTATGAAAAACCACTAGCTTTGTTTATTTTCCCATGTGTAACGTGTCATCATGATGATCCTCTTTACCAGCCGTTTAAGAAAATTTGCCTGTGCCAATTCCACTGAGATAGGGCAAAGATATTTTTAACACAATATAAAATAATCACGTGGAATAAACGAGTTTCATCTCTTGGCCGCTTGCCTTCACTTTTGTTTGACACCTCTAGCTTATGTTTTAACCGCATGGGTTAATTCTCGGGGAAAAATGCCACATCTGTAACGAGCTTCTTGACCAACATGGCCGAAGCTAATCCCAAGGCGCTAAAACTGATTGGAATTCCTCGGAAGTGTCAATGCAAATACCCAAACACTGATTTGGGCCTTTCTGTCCAGATGTAACGTGGTCACTTTCAGGGCATTAGTAGTTCCTCAATAAATGAAACGAATTACAGCTGCAATTACTTTGGTCAAAAATAGTAATTCGTTACACTACCATTACTCGAAAATAATGTAATGGCGTTATTCGTTGCAATTACTTGTACAAAAATTTGAGGTGACCAAAATATTATGGCTTTTGCCCCATCAAGACTCTATTTCACTAAAGAAATTGTGTTTTTGGCTTCAAGCAATCCTAATGCGTAAAATTTGAAGACTTCGTGTCATCTGTTTTCAAAAATTAGCATTGCATTTAATTCTGGCATAGATAGTTGTTCAAAATGTACTTCATTATAATGCCTTGAGGAGTCAAGGTTGGGACCCTCGATGGGGATAATGATTGTTGATGGTTGAAACAATGTCGCAAACGTGATGATGGAAAAACAGTATTAGCCATTGTCAAGTCATTACACCTTCCTTGCTTGATGGCTTAAGTCATGGAAATGTGGAGTCTCGGGAAATTTGATGCATCGAAATAATTTCCTTGCTGCACTGAATTAGGTCTTCAGTCCAACAGAATTTGATTGAGAGTATGTGAACATTAAAGTAGCAAATGCAATAAAATTTAAAACCAAGAGCACCCTCAGAGTAGTTAAGAGCCAGCACAATTTTCAACCCTTACTTCCATTGCTTATAATATGCTAGATGGATGGAGGCTCTGTTGAGCCTTAAGCTTCCTCAACTGTCATGAAATGAACGAAAAATGAAAGGCCAGTTTGGAAGTTGAAAAAGGAACGAGTAACGATTAGTTGTTTTAGTTTTTGGGTCATTATAATTACACCATTTTAAAATGTAATTGATTTGCAGTTCCTTTTTCGAAAAAGGAACGAATTACTGTAATTATGTTTCTAATGCCTTGGTTATTTGGAGTTACAACTGCCAATAATGCATGGATGCATTTCATGAGCAAATTTGAGCCCCTTGCCATTGACTGAGCAATTGTTGGGAACCTGACCTTTTCGGACGCAATTTCCGGACAAACCATGCTCTTCCAGGTCAAGGAGGTGGCATCATATCATTGTCCTGGGACCAACATTCTTTTGGAATATTGACGGTCGCACGCAATTGTCCGGCCACAAGATTTGCAATCTGTCCAATCAAGCCCATCCTCACCTCTACAACTACCAAAATTTCCATCACTATTCCTGTTCAATAGGGCTTGTCAAGTGAACGCGTTCATGAAGAACTGACGTGATTCCATGAAGTAAATTCAAAGACAACATGTCCAGCCAAACCGCACTGTGCATGCATTGAATTTTGACATTTATGCCATGTTACCTGCTTGTTTAAGCAAATAGCTTTATGGTATTGAGCCAATTTGATAGTACGTTCACCGATTAACACTAAACGTGTTTATTTTGTTGGGTTTTGTAATATAGCTCACTCAAAATCACTCAATTATTGAAAATTCAATGAGCGGTTAGTGCTGTGATGTTTGTCTTAGTTCTCCCTCCCCAAAATCAGGGTGCAGGACCACATTTTTCCTTGAATTTCCTTCAGTTGACATGCCCTATAGTGTTTATCTTACTTATTCCTGAAAACTTAGCTGATCATTGTCAATGCCATCTGTATTGTCACCTGATTATTGATATGCATATCATTTTAACCCTGTTTAAGCTATCATTTTATTTATGTGTTTACATTGCTGACGTGACCTGAGGATAAAATACGAGACCACGATTTCAACTTGTGACCTGCTGATGAATAGTACCGTGATATTCAAGGAAAATTGTTGTCCGTTTATTCATGCTTGGCTTGAACTGAAAAATATGTAAATAAAAGTTACTATTTATTGCCAAAACTGAATTTCGGAAACCTATAGAAAAGCTAACAAAAGTGATCAATCCGGTGGCTAACGGTATAGTTCATAGAAAAGTAAAACAGGTCTTCAACTAGAAATCAATATCAAGCAACATCTCAGGGGATTGGTAATAAAAACGACCTTTGGTTTGTCCTCGTATCCCCCATTTTGTCAAATGCTTATTATTCCAATCATCTTTTACTTATCATGCATGAACGGAAATTCTAAATGGATTCAAGCACAAAAGGTAGTTAATGATATGATTGCTGGCATATTCATTTGGTCCGATATCGAAATCAAAATACGTATTTAGCAAACAATTATGATTGGGTGGTTTTATTTGAAGACAGTTCAAAGAAAAACTGTTAGTCATATACTAAATGTTTCCCAAATTGTTTGGCAAGCTGTTTGACATTAATTTTCTTGCATAGACGTGCCAAAGAATGTTTAATAAAGCATCTTTGAACGCACACTATACATTGTGAGCACAAACATCCCTTGTTCTGCCCATGTAGGCGTTTGGAGCGACATCTGGCGAATTGTAAGCCATAACAGACAGAACGCGCCCCCCTTGGGAACAACCTTTGATTTTATTGCTTTATGGAATTCTAGCCCACATAAAGAAATTGCATATTTAAAAACATCATAAAAAGTAAAATTTTCAAAAAACTACTCAATGTAAATCGGGAACACACTCAGTTAGCTCCTGAATATGAATTATGATGTCATCTTTTTCATCGCTACTTAGTTACATGGGATTTTGTGCTCCAAATTTCATGTCAAAACTTTATTACCACTGTGAGCTATGAGGTGGACTAGAGGGCTAATGGTGACAGAGCGAGAGACTATTTTACTCACATCTTTTCAAAACTAAAGCTTCTAAAACTTAAAGATCAAGTCAACATCAAGTCATTTATAAATCGTTGCAAAGTAAAGCTCATAGAATCATAAACCAATTTTCACACAAGGAACAAGATTTTCCACTTGCCACCTGTTATGCCTATATAAGTCGGTATCAACAACTCTCAAATTACTCTTTTCCTAAAACCTGGAACGAAATAATCCCCGTGATGAAAATAACGGCAGACTTAGGTGGTTCAGAAAAAACAATGGCCTATACAACTCACAGACCTAATCAATAGCGAAGACTTGACCAATTGTACGACAAAAAAAGTTTCATTGTAACAAGTAGGGCAGTCAGCCTGATGATGCCCTAACGTGAAGCTTGAAGCGGGCCAAAGCCAATATTTTGTTGGTGGGTGCAAATGGACATGGGTCTGCTCTTGAAAACAAGCCGAATGGGTAAAGGGCAACAAGACCCGGGGCAAACCTCAATTAAATCTATTCGTGTTTTTTGCGTGTTCCTGTTTCATTTAATGATAATTTATCTTTGCAAAAATGTGAAGCCCACTAAAATCTCCAACATCTACCGTGCCGAACGATGCAGACTCCACAATACCTAGGAGTTTGGAACTATGAAGAGTTATTTCGAAGTTAAACCCGATTTATTCAAATTTTAGCAACGAAATGATAATGCAAACTGGTCAAACAACCACCCATCGAAAACAAATCCATCCCGCCCCCCTTGAAAGCAAGGCGGTTCCAGCTCGACATTCATCACGCCTGATGGCTTTTCGGGTTGTTGGCCGCGATATAATGGTACAAGACCACCAACAAGAAGACTGTCACTCCCAACATGTTGGAAAACACGGCCAATTGCACGTCAGTGATCATGATGTGAATCTGAAAGTGGGACTGACTTGAGAACGAGAGCACGTGGAGCAGTGCAACTTCTGATTTAAATAAATTCTCACTTGACGAGGCGAAGGGGATTTGGTTTGTAATTGGTGTGAAGACGAGAACGTGAACTGCAATGCCGACGTCAACAATTTGTGTTAATGAAGCTGGATCACAGCAGGGTCAGCCGTAACATCAATGACGCGTGTATTAGGGCTGAGGTCAGCCAAGGCATGGCCAATCCAGCCGAAAACCTCGAGGTTGCGCGGAATTTGGAGGCCACGGAGATGTGGGAAATTTAAGATCAAGGAAGAGTACTGTGATTATTAAGTGTTGTTTGCATTTCCGGTTGAATCCGTATAAAACAACGTTAGTAAAAGCGCATGCTTGGTTCTTTATGAAGTAGCAAAACACTTGACAATGGAAACGATTTTCAGTTACATTTATCTGACCGTAGAAAAGTGGGAGGCTGAATCCATTTCAAGATCCATACGCATATATCACTAGACATACAAAATTAAAGAATTCAACCCGGGGGGGAATTTGATCTAGGAGCAACGTTGCATTGGAGACTCAACTCAAACTGGAACTGAATGCTTGATAGTCCCTCCAATTGTGTTGGCTATTGGGAGGCCACTCGAGGTCCGCCAACATGTCCTTGTCTATGATCTTGAACTTATTCTTGGGTTCCTTCTTATTCAACACGAAATGTGAGGCTCGCTTCAGCCATGCACTTTCCACGACTACATGCTCAACCAGAAAGGCCGCTATCATATTCAAGAAAGCCAGGACGAGTAGTGTGGCCCTGAATTTCCAACGACCCCAGGGATGCTCTGGACGGAACATGATCTGTAGGAAATTGGCCAAGACAGAGCCCGGGTAGATGGTCAGGCCAATGGTGAAACTGGTCAGCCCCACCAATGCCAAGAAGAAGGGAATGTTCGTGAAGAAGGTCTTGCGGTAAGGAGGTCCCTTGGAGAAGGCCGTGGCGAGAATGAGGTACTGGAAGGAGGACACGAGGAAGACGGTGGTGGTTTCCCAACACAGGATCACTTCTTCCTCGGGATTAATGGGATCATTGGGTTCATACCAAGACTCAGTGGTCAGGTAAAGATAGGCACCTACTTGAAAGCCCACAGTCAGGAGGATGTGGATCAGGAGCGAGAACAAGTTGGGACCGGACACTAACGAGCCCGGAGGTCGTTTGGCCACAATTTTGGGATAGGCTCCCGTCCAGCTCATGAGGATGGCCACCACCGTGGTGATGACGAGGTCAATGTATAAGAACTGAGCGTCACCCAGGTTGGTCTTCAAGGTATAAAGGAGAAGGACCGAGACAAATTGAATCATTGAATACAAGGCCATGTACTTGAACACGCCAAACGAAGTGACCAAGGCACATCGTCCCTCTCGAATGACAATGGGTACGCAAGTAATGTTCGGGATGCTCGAGGTAAATGGGGCGGCCACGGACGCCTCGGCCTCCGACAGACTTATGCCCACATGGGCGGCCTTCAGGGCCCCACAGTCATTGGCCCCATCGCCACACATTGAGACGATATAATCAATGCCTTGAAGTTCCTCGACCAGTTGCGCTTTCTGATCCGGAGCCATTCGCGCGAAGATGGTCCCTTTCAGAATCAACTTGGGTAAGAGGTGTGGGAAATGACTTTTGACCACTCCCCAAGTTCTGCCTGACATGGCAAAGTGGTAATCTCGAAACGATTGATCCAAAATGGTCAAGTTGCCACGTTCCAAGTCAATAGTATCACGAATGGTACCCGCATTAAAATCGTCTCTCAAGGAGACGTCTCTTTTCTCAGCATTCTCCGTCTCCGAGAAGGATAAGGAATAGTGTTCCCTTTGATATCCGTCAGAGGACAACGAACTGTCTTCGGTTTCGTGTGCCTCGACGACTATTACTTTGTCACCGTGATTGATCATCTTGCAATCCCTGGCCACCGAAATTGCTGTTAGGAGATTATCTCCGGTGACCATGACACATCGGATTGAGGCTGATCGCAGTTCCCGAATCACTGGAGTGGTTTCTAACTTAAGGGTGTTTTTCATGATAAGAAAACCGAGGAATTTCAAATCTTTCTCCACCACGTCTCTTTTGATTTTCTGGGCTTTCATCCAATTAATTTCTGCGGGCAGGGTCCGATGAGCTAAGGCAATCACTCGAAAGCCCTGGAGCGTGTAGTGTCTCAATTGAGTGTGAAAATTGTGCGGTATCGTCTCGGGTAGACAAAGCGTTTCGATTTTTTCTGGAGCCCCTTTGGTAAACACGTCAAATTTTCTAGCCCCTAGAGTTCGCGTTATCACGGACATCCGAGCGACAGAGGAACTAAATGTGAACTGGCGAATGATTCCCACCTCAAACGGTAGATCGTCCTCCAGGGAATCGGTTTCAATGCTCGCGAGCCCAGAGCGTCGGGGTCGAACCACACTCGGCATGATCATATCAAATTTTGAGGTATCTTCGCCGGCTTCTTCCAAGACCCAATCCGTGGATTCAAACATCTTGATGTCTAAGGGATCTCCCGTCAGTTCGTTATCAATCAAAGTCAACGAGTGACAAGCAGCCAAACAAGTCTTCATCTTGCAGGTATTCTTCAGCTTGGTCATATCGTTTTCGGGCTGATCGAATTCATCCTCGGCCACGCCCACCACACCCCACATGTCAAGACCATCCTCCGTCAGAGTCCCTGTTTTGTCGAAGCAGATCAGCTTCAACTTGCCACACACGTTGATTTTCTGAGGCGAAATGCAAAAGATCTTGCTCGCCTTCAATCGGTTTTGAGCGTAGTAGGTGCCGACCGTCATGGCTGCAGGTAATGCGGGTGGCACCACAATGGTGATAATATCGAGGCATCTCAGAACAATCATTTGCAGCGTCGAGCCTCGATGGACGTACACGTAAATGCAATAGCACATACCCATTGCAGCAATGAAGAATAAAACACATATGAATCGAATTGAATCCTGATAGAACTTGAAACCCATGGACTTTGGGAACAAAATGGAACGGATCAATTCTCCCTTGGATGTTTGAAATCCAGTGCGGACAGCCACGGCCAACACGTGGGAGTTCCCATAGTATCGGGTTTGAATAATCGACGTTCCGGCGAACAACGTGTGCCGCTTATGCTTCTCAATGTCATAATCCTCTTCTTCATCGGCATGCGGTAAAGCGGATTTCGTCACCGGCACAGATTCCCCTGTCAGCATAGACTCGTTCACGATACAAGTGCCGGAAATCAGTACAGCATCGCAGGCCATAACACAGCCATGAGCGGGAATGGTGATCAGATCCCCTGGAACAATGGCCGGGGACGGGATCTCTTCAAATTCCCTTTCACCTCGACACACTGTAACGGCGAGGTCATTGCTGGATGAAACCATATCGTGGAGAGCTTGGCTTTGTCGGCGAGTTTCCACCAAGGACACACCAATCGAGATGAGTGAAATTAAAAGGATGCACGTGGCATAGTAATAGTAGTTATCAAAGCTCCATAAAATCATGGAACCAATTTGAAAAATATAGAAAGGATTCAGGACTTCCTCAAAGAGCAGCTTCAGATACGATTTAACCTCGATCTCAATACTGTTGAGCCCGAAAAGCACTTGTCGTTGAATCTGATCATGCGTCGAGTATCCGGTAAAATCCGTGTGAAATCCGGACACAGCGTGACCTGAATCTAAGGCCCTCACCAAACAGAAGGTATTCTCTCGCGTGTTCAAAGCATATTTCAAATGCTTATGAATGAAGAAGCGATGCATGAGTGCATCATTCTCCACGAGAGGATTTGTATCTAGATTGGCAAACAGGGCCGCCAATCCTCGTGGCCGAACTGCAAACTCTTCCGGAAAATCCTCGTCGACCTCAACCGAAATCACTTTTTCGACACTGGCTCCTCCCAACAGATCCACCAATAACACCGTGTCAGCGATGTACAGCGAGCATTTAGATTTGAACCAAGCCACCCGCCATTCCGGTTTCCAATGTCCTATGAGGTAAGGCAAGCCCAAGAGCAACCACGACATCATGTGAGCCAAAATGGTTCGCAGGAGCTTGCTCCGAAACCCGTGGCACTCGTATTCGTCGTCTTCGCCCGCATTGAGTACCGATTTGGAGGCGTAGAGGGTACTCAAATTGGAAGAGGAGCCCGAATGCGGCATGATGCCCAAAACTTGGTACGGCTTCCTCGAATTGTTATTCACATTGGTTAGCAATGGGATGTCATCCTGGAACGAGACAAAGGCATGATAATCGTTATCGCGAGACATTTGACTGCAGACTGACACGAATAAAAATGACATATGTCCCACAACTGTTTCAACAACGGAATCATTTGAGAGCGTTCAATAAAAGCCAAAGCTTGTGCATGTCTGCCACATGGAGGAACTGATCCAACAACATCGTCTGACCTTTTTCGTACTGCACAAACGACTTTGTACGTCAGTTCATTCAAATACTTACATCGACAAATCACGTGGGGACCAGAGGAATCTCATCAGGAACAGGTTGTGGGGCCTCCTTGCCTAACAAAATCGTATTCATTAGATCAGCAGGAAAAGCCTCCTTGAAATTGAACCCGACTCACTCAATCAAGAAACACCCATCTCAAAACGGATTTATCTTCGAACGGAAAGCAAAATGACGACATAAAGCGTGCGTGCATGCGTAGGTCCAAGCTTACTGCGCTGAGAGAGTGTCTTTGTGTCAGAAAAGTTTTCGCTGTTGTGGTGGTGGATGGATGTTCCTGTTTTTTGGCTACTAAGATCAGCTGTTGTTCAGCGTGGAATATTATGATCGGTCGCTTCCTACTCAAGGGCAAGGAAATCTTTGATTGTGTCATTATGGTAATCGCTCACAATTCCTGGGGAAAAGGGAAGAAAATAAGACGTGATTTGGCTTTAAAGAGGATTTACGAGTACTTTCTTCGGCGCTCCTTCTCACTGGCAAATGGATTGGCGTTACTTGTCATCTTATCTCCTTTCATACTCATACACGCAGCATCTTTATAAAATAACATTTTCTAGAGTTGGAAGACCAATACAAATGAGAGACTGATCAATTCCTCTAAGCATAACAGTAATTACAGTAAAATTGTAACCAATTATTTCATTTTCCTTACATTATGCATGGTGTAGTGGTTAGCGCAGTTTCCTTATACGAGAGAGGTCCCAGGTTCGAATCTCCTTCCCGACCTTTCTCAAGGAAACCTTTAGACGCTAACCTTGCCTATAGACGGAGAACCAAACTGATACGGACACGACACTGCCTATCGGAAAAAGTATAAGGACGATGTGATGGCCAGTTTCGCTGGCCGGGCGAGGCTCATCCCTCCGACCCTAGCACCCAAATACAAAAAAAAAAAAAAAAAAACATCATTGAAATTTGATTACGTACAGAGCTATGCCAACAGGTACCTAGAAGCTAAATTTATCTGGACGTTCTTACATATGTTGTTCGATCAAATACTTAGCCAATGGAGTAACGGACTTACTTGTCGTTTTGTTTTATTTCAGTTTTGATTGCTTTAAAAAAGGGTTTTTATTGCTTTGCTTGGCATTTTATTGTTCCTCTTTGGACAAAAAGGGCCTGCAGGAAGAGGAAAAATAAATTCTACATAACTTTCTTCGTCAACGATGCAAGCTCACCCAAACTCCATCTTTCAGATCTTATGCTTTAAGTTAATGCAAGTCATGTTGACTCGACAAGCCCTAGATTCGAATGAGTTTGTGCAGTTGTAGCATGTCCAAGTAAATTACCACTGAATAGTTCATTTTTCCTCCGCAATGAACAACGGTATCAGGTGTCCTAAACTCTCAGCGTAGTCTTACAGATAGGTATTTTCATACAAAGAACTTTCAAGCCGAATTTACGTATCATAGACTCTTTCTCGAGTCTCCTTGCCCAAATAGTATCAAAAAGTAAGGAAAATCAAAAACAGTTATGCCTTCCACTCAAGTTCCAATTGAGCAACGTTCGAATCGGATTGATATGAATCTTGAAAATAATTCGGACTTTGTTAGTCGTCATCTGAAAGCTAACCTAAGCCGCAATGAATAACTCAGTTAGTGAATAGACCCAACAAGTGTGCAGAACTTTGCAGAAAATGTTGTCCTTGAAGGCTCGCAGCCTCACGCGAGATCATTTGTTGCAAAAAGCCTTTTTATTTCAATTGTTTGAATATATTCTAAATCTGTCAACCTTCTACAATATACGTCTAATTGATGGAACATCAATGAAGGATGTCATTCAAGTTTTCAACATTACGAACTGTAATTAAAAACTTGACCAGGGGTCTTGGGTCCGGGCTTGGAAGTTGAAACCACGGAGCCGTCTCCAGAGCCAAGGGCTTTAATGGGTCCGTTGTCGGCGACGACATTTGGAAGCTGAACCTCACGTCTAGCATCGCGAGTAAAGTAGTAGTTTCCGGCCAATTTATGGGCAGGGCCAACGGGTAGATTGGGATCGTCTGGGCTAAGAGGAGCAACGTTTGGTGCGAATCGCACTGGATTGACTAGTTCACGCCCATTGAGAAAGTTCCGGAACTTTTGGAGAACTGGCGAAATATCGCGGAATTGTTGGACCTTCGACATCTAAAAAGATGGATAATCAAAACAGATGGCGATAATAAAGTATGTCATTATTGTTGTTTGCATTTCAGTGCGAAAACCCTTTGAACACGCTCTTACATACATATGTGTAGAGACGTCTTCAATCAATACATAATAATGGACAAGATGGAAGGCAGTAATGTCATAAAAGGCGGCCTAACCGTCTTAAAAACATGTGGGGGAAAAAATGAGAGCAAAGAGAACAACATAGATATGCCAGTTTGCAACGTCATTGTTGACACTGCTATCCTTGTCTATACCATAGACTATGCCTATACATCCTGACTCCTGGCAGGATTTTTTGTGAAATGTACATTTTCCTGATTTTGAATTAAAGAACCTTAATCAATTTCTCGAGAATTAGAAGATTTCTAGTAATATCTCGAATTAGGTATGCATTGATTGTTAAGACTAATTCGATAATGATTGATTGCATCCACTGTGCACCTTGTATTCTTATCGAAATTCAACATCCGATGAGACTATCTAATCAAAAACATATCGTCTAAAGTGCTTGTGCACAAACCGAAGGGACACACGTTCTAGTAAAATCAAGTACTAGAGTACTTGCCCTCGCATTGTTTGCTTCACATCAGTTTATGCAGAAGATTGGACAAGCTTCTGCGCTTTTCTTTGTCTTGATCAGTTTAACTTTCTTCAATCCTTATTTTCCAAACTTGAGAGAAAGTGACTTAGAAGAAATAAACACTTTTATATCCACATAGGTAGAAATTCTTGAACGCAAAAGGTAGCTTCCTTTCTTAGGCTTGATTGCATTGATTTAATTCGTCATTTCCAGAGAAATACAAAATGCAAGACATCAAGAATCATCGCTGAGGAGTGGGTCTCGATCCAGTGTTTCCATGTCTCTCACAGAATCATTTGATTCATTTTGAATTGCTAACAAGATGGGTTCAACTTTCAAAGTCTTGCTTTTAGGCCGTTGAACTGCGAAAACAGCCTCTTCAGGGATTCGTCCGGGATTGTTCAAGATATCTGTCTCAGTGGAGAGGTCTTTAAGTGCAGTCAGAACGGTTGGTCTGAGGTGAGCCAAAGAGCATTCTTGATCCAACCACGACATGGTTGTTCGAGCCATATCTTTAAAACTGTCCACTTTGACGGACTGGTGAAAAGATTTCAGCAACGGTCGCATCAATAGTGAAAAGACCCAATATTTCCAATTGAGTTGAGTGCATTTTTTGACATGCTCATGGAACAAGGTATCCATAGCCATAAGACTCTCTGATCCTGACTTTTCCACATCTATAGAGGCTGTAGGTAAGCTCGCTTGAAAACGAAGGATATCTTGGTTGAGAGAGTCGACCTGAGCACGCAGAGAATCAATTTCCTCCTTCAGCACAGCCCGCTCCGATTTCATATGCTGAATGTGATCACCACCTTTGTGAAGTAGGGCAGCTTTGCTGATCTTAACGCGATTGGTCTGATTCAAGGAGGGTATCAGACCTTTGAGGATGTCAAACCCATCTTTGATTGACCCTCTGCGCTTTTGTTCTGCATTGGATAATCGGCGATTCTCTGAAATATTGGCTACGCTTCCACGGTTTGTTGAAGTTGACGAAGTAGATGAACTGGAATCCATAGGTCCACCAATCCCGATGGTGAACGAAGGCTGAGGTTGAGATTGAGGAGGCGGTGGAGGAATTATTAGTGGTTTGAAATGAGTAGGCTTTGTTGGCTCATGTTCTAATTTTACTTTGGTCCCAACCTGATGCTCGAAAGAATCTTGAGTGGATCCTTTGGTATTGGACCTCAGCAATTGTATTAACTCACTGTTTGCTCCCATGGGCGGAGAAGAGGAGGAAGTTTTCCATGCAGTTGATCTTCCCATGGCAGAGCCACCGCTCAGGGACCGCGTCTTGATCCCTCCTCGTGCTCCCTCGGAATGAGAATACATCGAGGGGTCCGAAATTGTGGACGGGATAGAAGGCAAATGGTAAGGACTATCTGTTTGATGTAAACCTGAGCTTTGATGAGTAATGGAGCTGCCGGAAACCTTTCTGGTCAAAGTTGAGGCGGCATTGGAGGCAAAATTACACTCATTGACAAAGTCCCTTTGACACAGGATGCGATGCTTGGGACTGTTTCGTTTGGGGTGTGGTATGGGACCTGCATAGCAACTACTACCGGGCGATGAGCACGGGATCAGATTGTATTTGGACGTCGGCACTGAATGATTTCCAGAGGCAGGAAAAGACTCGGGTTGAAATTGCTCGTGTTGACTTGGATTCAGCAGCAGAGGTGAAGTCATGGTCATTTTGTTAGTATCGTTCATTTCCATGTTATTTGATTGAAGGCTAGTCATCACTTCGCTGGAGGATAGGAGTGAACTATTGGGAGGAGCCACGTCAGAAATATTCAACGTGGTGTAAATGGTCCCAGAAGAATTTGCGGACATTTCAGGCCCACCCATTGATTTTGGAATGGCTCCATTGATGGATGGTTGCTGCAGTGACTGCTCGTCCATGGTGGCTTCTTGGATGGACGGTAAGCGATTGGTCAGCCAATCCGGCAACTGATTAAGTGATTCGAGTTCGAAAAGATCCTCCAAATTTGGTTGGAGCTGCACCAACCCAGGCTGTATAAAATCTGCATTAGTGGTGTTCTTATGCATTTCTCTTGGATTTGGAAATGGAACGGCTAGGGTTTGTCCCACCAAGGTCCGAGTGTGAGGATCTTGGGCAATTGAGTTGAAGAGCGCATCCACAAAGTACTCGTCATCAGTTATCAATGAAGCATCATCCTTACTACCCTCTAATAGTTGGAAAGGATGTTGAAACAACTGATCCCATTCATCTCCAGCTACCTCTTCATGCTCGCTCCCACGGTTCTTGTAAAATAGCCGCCATCTCTTGTATTCGGTTGTCACGGTCTGGAGCTGTCGTTTCCAATATTTACCCTCTAAGAGCGTGCTGCCTTCCGTTCGATTATGATTATCAATTTCTAAGGGATTTGCAAAGGGACAGAGCAACTGATTACGACCTTTCATAAACTGCATGTGCCAACATCTCCAGATGACGTTGTTCAAACGGATCTTATCTTTCCATCGAAGCTTCATGCCCCGGAACTTGTTCCATTTGGGTGAGGTTAATTTTTGCCGATAGGCAATGGACATGCTTTGGAAGAGTTTGTTAAGAGATATGTCGATGATAGATTGAGCTTGTTCCCTCCTTTGTCCTTTAAAAACACTCTCTGGAATAGTAGGTTCTGGTAGGCTGGTGGGAACTTGAGGGATATCCCCAACATCTTCTGGGGAGACCAACTGTGGCATGTTCGATCCTTCTTCGGCCTGTGGAACAGAAATGTCCTCTTCAGCCTCGGCTTCGGCCTCAAAATCTGAGATCATAAAATGACCCGAATGGATTGCTTCTTTGTGTCGGACGACCGCCATTTCGAATCCTTTACTGCCACCAGCACAAACAACACCTCTAATCGACTGGATAATGGCCGAGGACAATTTCCCTACACACACCAAGCACGCCCCCTCGAGGAGTCCTTTTCTCACTGGATGAGAAATAGAGTCGATAAAACTAGCCAAGACAATTTCCGATATTGTTTGTTCCTCACACGGCTTCGTCACTGTTGTTCATGGCAAAGCCAGAGAATGGGCTTCACTAACACAAGTTTTGTTGACTAGCTGAATGAAGCCAAGGCAGTATTTTCCAATATAGGCAATGCTTGTCAATACCTAACGAGAGATAATGAGTACAGCAAGAGAACGCGTCTCCATGGGCTAGATAGGTCCTTGCCCGCCGTCAGGACCTTTTTTCCAGGGGCCACTTCCGATGGATTCACCATTCCAAACAGCCTCGCGTTGTTCCAAGAACATTAAGTTCATCATTGCCTCTATCCATCACTGCGTTTGGACGAGATGGATTCCTCAAAAACTTGTCAAACGAGTCTACAACGGGGCCATGTTCTTCGTTCTTAAGTTTTGTAGCAACAGCACCGAACGGTCAAACACTCTTCACTTTCCAGCCATCACAGAGTCCTCTGTTTTTCTCCTAAACAACAACCGCTTAAACAGGGTTTTGATCTTGATTCCACATATCGCACCAAAGTATAAAATATTTTTTGTTGATCAAAAGCAAACCCAACTTAAAACTCGTCAAAGAACGAGAGCGTAAGGTCTACTCTGACGTGAGGAAGTGTACGACGAGGCACGAAAGTGCAGGATTCGCCACTATTCCTCGTCGTCCTCGTCCTTTAGGAAGGTTACGGGCACGGCATAATCCCTGATTGACTGCACTACCGAGATGCTGGAAGGGAACAACTCAAAGAATCTCGAAAAGCGTGGACATGTACCGAGGAAGCTCTGGCCTAACTAGCTCACGACACAGGTCTCATTGACTCAGATCGAGGGCTAGCACAAAACAAAGGGAAATACACAGATTCTTGGCTCGGACAGGATCCATCGTTGGCTCGGCAAGGACTAGCGAGACACATCAACACTGTGCTGTAGTTCGTCCCTCTCTGCTCTGACGTACAGTAGCCATCAAGAAATGGCGATTTTCTTCAGAACGTGGGCCAGATTTGCTCTTGACCACAGAAACGACAAGTCTGGCATAGAAACCGGTTTTCGTCGAATCAAAGTACTTTATAAAATTGCGGTGGCGAGCGAATAAGACAATGTTATGGATTTTCTTACTCATATTAATTAAAAGCATTAGGATTTAAAATTCCATATCGCTATATTGGTAAGAACCAGGATCGTTATGAATGGGTTTGCTTCTGATCCCTGAGCTCAAATTTTGTCGTCTCATGTTTTTTGACAAAAAATAACTCGAAGTATTAGTTAGTGCGTTCCAGATTGAAATGTCTGAATACGCGATCGAGGTAACCCCGACAACTCTGGATGTCAGACTGAACGAACTGGGACTTGCTCCTTCCGTTTCCTTCGAGTGTTTCCACCATCTTGATGAAACTTACAATTTGAGCCCCATCAAAATAACTGGTTTGTTCATGCCTCAGGCGCTTTCAATTTACCCCTTTGGTAGCACCTTAGCACTGTTGGATGGGTCAAGAAATGCGTCGTTTGAGCTAGGGTTTTGAAGTGGAAGAGTACGAGCATGAAAGACGACCTCTGACGAGCGTAGCCTTCAAGATCCAAGACGCCATGGTTTGTAACAAATGAACCTGTAGCAGTTTTAGGTGGCAATGCGTGCTCTTTTCCTGCCGACGACTTTTTGTTGACGGCTACTTAGATCTTGAAGGCTGCACCCTTGAGAGGTCGCTTTTCATGCTCATACTCTTCTACTAGAGAGCCTTAGTTTGACTAACCCAAAATATAGCCCAAGTGCTAGACCAAAAATGTGCTCCAACTACTTGCTCAAACCGGTTTAATGTGATGTGCCAGAAGAGTGTCTGTATGGCAAAAGGTTGCAAAAGGGCACAACTAGGGCCCTGTATTACAAGAGTACAACAATGAGGTCAGCGCACCATTGCAGTTGAATTTTGAACCTCAATTCCGTTCCAAAACAATGAGTTTACATGAGTCCCAGATTCTAAACCACATTTTGTGCCTTAAGGGTGATTTCTAATGCTTAAGTTACTCTTCAGGCATCATTAACGACAATTGCAACGACATTGGATATAAATTATGTATTTTTCAACAGAAAATGTAGAAATTGGCTTATAAAGTGATGTTTAAAACGTCCAAAGTATGTTTAAGAATATGTGCAGGGTAGCTAAAGCCATATATAACTCGTAGAGCCACAGACTTTTATTTGCATCTAGTTGGTTTGGATCTGGGACGTATATGAACAGATTGTTTTGGAACGGCATTGAAGGTTTAAAATTCAATCGCAAGGGTGCGCTGTACTCTTCTAAATACACGGCCTTAGGCACAACCGGCACAATCTCCTTCTCTTTGACCTGTACGACCTGTTTGAGCTGTACGAAACGAACACGTTGGACCAGGTCAATTATCCTTGGAAAATTTGGCCAAAGCTACATGAGAAAGACTTCTCTGGTGACTCTGTGCACCACTGAAAATTATTACCTCGACCAAGACTGGTCATAACAAAAAGCCAATTCAGCCGCAAGTACTTTGAGGCTGCCTGAGGAAACTTTCGTCCAATATGTTAGTAAAGATATCAGGGCTGCCAGGCATCCGTTGAAACTTGTGTTTTCTTGAGCTTCAAGAAAGCTTTATACAGGATCAGGACGAACCTGCAAGGACGTATTGATATGTTATCTATTTTGATTGAACCGATAGTTCTAATAGGTGTTACTTCATTTTTAATACCTTTTATATTAAAGACGAATAAGCTAATTGTTTTCAAATCTGATTCAAAATCGTTCATCCACCCCTGAGAATGTTTGATTTGACTTCCATCAAATACATTTCCAGGATGAAAAGCAGTTACGATATTCCGGCCGAGGTGCCGTTTTTAATTTTGGTAGTTTTGTTTTATCACGTGAGTCAAGCTGTTAGATACAAAAGAGACGGGTCAGATCCCAAAAGGCACTCTAGGCAGGGTGCTCAATGAGAAATGCAAGCCCAACTAAGGCAGCTCTTTTTCCGGGTTAACTATCCCTCAGAATTTTCGTTTATACCTCATAACACAAATCCACAAATAAATCAGTAATTTGATAAAGGCATCAATGCTGTAGATGTAATGATGAATAGTTAAATTAATCTTCCCTTGGCCACACTAAATGACATCTATTCCCAATTCACCTCGACAAGTCTGTTTTATTAAAGTAACCACTTTCCAAGGGAGCAGCCCTTTAAACGGTAGATTGCAAGAATTTCCAAAACCGATGACGCCTTGTTGAATATGTTTATTGGTTCCAGGACAACTTGATCCAGGACAGCTCAACCCAAGGTCAACTCAACTCAGCGGACAATTCGACCTAGACGGCAACTTGACCTGGAACAACTCAACCCAAGGGATAAGTCAGTCTAAGGGTCAACTCAACGCAGTAAGAAGATTAAGCCTAATACAGTCGCTCAAAAATAATTCATGTCATTGAAAAAATTAAAACTTTGCTTCCTAAGATGCAATAACCAGAAAGGCATTGCACAATTCATAATTTGATTTTTTTTTTTCAAGACGAATTGGCATTCATTTCATTCAACTGATTTTCCTTGCAAGAAAATTGAATTTTAACTCATCAGGCTGAAGTTTTGTTCTAAAAATAAGAATTCGTATTATTAGCCAATGTTTTGTCTAATGATTGTACTGGGTTGGGTTGTCTGCTAGGTCAGGTTGTCTTTTGGGTGGAATTGTGTCGAGTCGTCCGGGCAGCCAGAGCAGTGCATGATTTACAAGTAAAAAACCCAATTCATGTTCTTTCATGAATAATCGGGATCGGTTATCTTATGCTCAACATAATTGAGCTTTAAATGCGTTCAAAATGAGGACCAGTGTCTAAAGGGTCAGCTGCTTACTCAACTCTTTGGAGCACAAGAAATGCAAATATAATGTTCCATTGGCGGGCGCACTCTTGAAGAGTAATTTAACTTGTGCGATCAATGCTTCGGTTAAAGGAATCGTTTTCTATCGACTCTTAAGACTCGTTGTTGAGGTAAGTCACGGATTGTTTTCGTTTTTAACACTGGGAGTGAAAAATGTTTACCTTAGTTTTGATCGACTCCGTTGAGTGGACACCATT
>NC_081447.1:11043840-11049993 GCF_007210705.1 Tigriopus californicus | reverse complement strand
ACACCATTAGATTTTTAGAGTTTGCGAATTTAAATGATACCATTGGTATGTGAGGGTTTAGGATCTAGAAAGCCCTGTCTGAGGCTAACTTAAATACATTCGCAGTTTTAGCTAAACCATCTACCATGAAAACTGTCCCACATGTAACTAATTTGAACTCAGTTTTTGGCAAGTTGTCAGCAAGCACGAAAATATCATTATTTCCAGCCCGAGCACCACTCAATAGCATTCGTTTTCATAGGTTTGGGGCCAGCTAAACCTTTGATACAAACTAGGCTACCTACTCTTATGAATAAAACTAATTTGTTTGAAGCCTCTGGAGAAGTGAATGGAGTCCAAAAGTGTCCTTGATTTGCTTCAAGTTCATCCGATCCAAAAGCTCTGCGCGACGCCATTTCAATGATCGACTCTTAATCCTGGGCTCCCAATGATATGATTGGAAAGACTATTTGTAGTGGGCGGTCAAATGGTGAATTTGAATCGTTCATGCCAACGCTACTTACCTTGTATCCTTGAGCGGAGAGAAAAGTGGATGAGTTCTGATGTATTCTTACGTAGAATTGAAGGAATGAAGTATGTTTTGATTCCTTGCATTCAGGCTGATTGTTTTCAGGCACATTTTATTATAAAATGAGTTTTTTTGTTAAAAGCATCAATACTAAAGTACAAAAAAGTCCTTTTATAGATGTTATTTAAGCTAACATATTAATAACAAATGTTTTTACTGCACATGTCTCCACAAATTCTCTATTTTGTTTTTTCTTTTGGCCTTAGTATTACACCAATGTTAAGCCCTGAATGGCCAAGATGGAGTTCTCAAAATGGGGTGACGGTTTCTGTAGGATTACCGAAAACCAAATGATTAACAGATATATTTTCTACCAACATTGATTCAGATTTTCTGCCTTCAGTTGCCTTCCAAATTCTGAACTTGGTATGAAGATTAACTAAAATAAAAGAATAGGCATCTTTGTCCGTGCATTACCCTTGCAAAATTTGCCTTCATCCAACCTCACCTTTAACATCAAGTAAGAAAGCACGAGAATTCCTTCCCTTCAGAACTTATCAAAGTTACTGCCTGCACCAATTTCGATTTCTACCAACCCATCAATCCCTGTCGTTCATGTCTCACTAACTCAAATCATGTCCAACTCCCTAGGGCTCCTACAGAGTACCATGGTAAGTAATCGTTCAAAAGCCCGCACCCAAAGATTCGATTCCGCAGAAGCCAATCTCTTACTCTCTTTCAGTCTCGCTCCCCGGTTCTACACCGATTATCCCTGCTCCGTCCTTCGACCCTCGTGCCTTGTCGATTCAAAGGCCATCTCTTGCCTCACCGGAAACCCCGATGGATTCCTCCGGCTAAATCCAAGGTATTCGTCTTGCCTCCCCCAGACCACACCCCCGAATCGGAGAACACGCTCATGAATGAACTGGTGGTCAATTACAATGAGCGGCTTTCGGGGGTCACGCAGTATCTCTATGAGGACTTTTTGCGTTTCTCGGATGTGGGTGAAGTAGGTCGAATTGAAGCGGCCAAAGAGGCAGAGGAACATCGAGCACGGGTGGCTGAGAATGACCGAGAAAATGCTCGCATTGTGGAAGCCCGCAAACAACGCATGGCCCAAGAGTTAGAGGACAAGAAGCGACGAGCCCAGGAAAATTTGGAGGCGATTCAAACGGCGGATCAGGCGCGGATTCGCGACCTCGAGGAGCGAGTTCAACGAGAAACTGCGATTTTGCAAAATGCCGTGACCAAAGAGAATCTGGATGCGAAGATTGAAGAGGCTTTGGCCAATCCCGTGGATCACGAATACGCTATCGATACAGAGGGGCATATATATTATGGACGTTACACGGCTTCAAACGATGTCCCCGAAAATCAGCGGATCAAGATTCCTGTGCCTAAAAACGAGATGGATTTTCTGACTTCAGATGACGACGCTCAGTTAGAACATGAAAGTTAGTTCGTTGCAATAAATTTTGTCACGATTGGTAGAATTTGTTTATTCTGTACGATATTTGATATATATAGATATATATATAAATCTCACATTTAATTGTTCTGGGGTGGGCTCGGCACTAACTTTGGTCTTTGTGATAAGCCAATAATGCGTTCGAGTCCATATGTTAATTCTAAAAATACAATTACAAAATTGGAATTGGTCGTCCGTCACGCTCTGGCATAACATGGTTGAGGTGGTTCAGAAAACAATGAATTAGACGATACAAGAAGATTTTTGGTACTCTTTAAAAACACGCGTGTTCTTTTCTTCTTTCGTATTAAAGAATATATGTATATATATGCCTTTGTATGTCTGCATGTGTGTATACTTCGTAAATGACCATTCAAAAACCACCAGAAACGACGAGGCACCGGTTCATGTGAGCCTGGCAATACCCTGACAAGACTTTGTTACATCTGGATCAAAATAATGATCAGCCCGGTATCGTTGTGGACATGCTGACTTTCCGGTCGAGGATGCTGGCTTGGACCTCGGCCAATGTCTTCTTAATCCGCAAAGCTGTGAGGCGTGCTCCCGGGTCACTGTACCAACACTCTTTCATGAGTTTGCTAATCGCTTGGAGTTCCTGCAATTGTAGAACAAAGTTGTTGCTATTGTGTCATTTATCCGGTGCTGAACATAATGTTTGGTGAGCCCCTAATGTTACGGAGAAGAACCCTTTCATCGGCATAAATCTAAGAACCTGTTCTGATTCATAATTCACATGTTTCATAAAAATAATTTTTCGGACGGAAAACATTGGGTGTACGTAATCCAATTCAAGGCATTTGTCGAGAGTACCTTTTACCTACTTTATACAGGCTATCATCTCCAATTTTTTTTGTTTCGTATTCTTCATTCTTTTCAGAGAAAGGTCATCTTGTGAGAGGATCATTTTGGACTCGAGAAAATCTTCTATTTCCGTTCTCTAACGCGCGTCTTGCGATTATTGCAAATGTTGACCACAACAAATCTTGCCCAGGTGGAATGCACAAATAATGATGGTGGTAAATAGAGCGCCGGGCAAAATTGACTGCCTACATTTTGAAATAGTCATTTGGTTTCACGCTCTCCATCTGGACACGGGGCTAAATATTTTCGGAGTATGACTGTCTTTGAAAATATTGCTGAAATCTGGCTATGTACACCTTGGTTTTCGCAGCACTGACTTAACTCTAAAGTATACCGGTTGTGACTCTCGAGAAACGGAAAGTAGCGCCCTCTAATAACTGAACTTCGCGTGTCCTTTTAAGCTTTTAACGGTCAGTGGTTCCAGACAAATGGCAAAGAAAAGCGCCAAATAATTGTCAAACAACGCAAGTAAAAGCCTTAGCTGACGGGAGTGTCGCTTTTTCTGGTTGCGTCTTAGCTCACTCTCTTTCTTATTCCTTTCCTCCATATCATGAAAGTGGAGTTGCACCAGGCTGGCTAGGGCCAATGCGGCAGTAGGGCTTGTTTGGCAGTAGGGTATTAAGACAGATTCAAATGATAATTCTTGCAAGCAATCCTCGTGCTTTAGTCTCGAGAGTCTTATTATCTATTATCAGACAAACTGGATGAGCTTATTGGTGATCAATCTTCGATGAAAAACATTTATCTAAGAACCTCTTACCAGCGTGGCTTGCCAGGCACCGGAGAACGAAGGCCGGATTTGCTTGTCGCACACCACCTGTCGCATCTCGTCAATGGTTGGATCTGGATCAACGACTTCATAAAATGGGAGCTGATACTCCTCGCAAGCCCCCGTCACATTGGTTCTTCGTGCCAATTCCCAGAACACAAGACCCAGTGAATAGACGTCGGCCCGTTTCCACGAGTCGAAGTCGTTTGGATTCAGGGACTCGTTTAAGATCTCAGGGGCGAGGTAGCGCTTGGTACCCACTTTGTTGTTGTTGGGCAAATCCACAGTGTCAGTTTCAGAGTCATGCCGCACGCACAGACCCAGATCGGCGATGGCGCAGGTAAGATCCCTCTTGACAAGGATATTTTTGGATTTGAGATCACGGTGGGCAATGGCGGGTTTGCCTATAAATAGGGACTGGTAAGTAAAATTACTTAATTCAAGGAGTACTCCAGATCTATTTCATACCCTGGGTGCCAATAATTTCCATGTGAAGGTGTGCTAGTCCGGTGGCAATGGACCAAGCCATGGACATGAGTAGATTTGGAGAGACCGCAAACTTAGTAATGTAATCGAAGAGCGACCCATGCTCGTGATAATCAGTTACAAGCCAAAGCTGGGTCCAGGTACCATTATCTAGTAAGATTATAAGAAAATGAAACTGTTCAACAAGGGAATAAAATTGAATTTAAGCAATCAATATTGTTTATGGATAATTGAAGTCTCAGTTTTGCACGTTTAGGTAAATTTGATCCCAATACCGAGAACATGTGGGTCTTGCTCTTGGTAAGCAAGCGAACCATAATCATTCATCCAAGTTAAGTGTTACCTTTGTTATCGGTGGCAATGAAGCCCAATATGTTTTCATGCCTGAGCATGACAGTCTGATAGATTTGAGATTCACGGAACCAGGAATTCTCATCTCGAGTGGAAAATATTTTTACCGCCACAGATTCACCCCTCCATTGGCCTTTCCAGACTTCACCGAATCTAGAACAAGTGGCAGAATGTAACAAAGAACCTAAAACTATTCTTGTCTTGCAGAAGATAATTGCAATGTTTCACAGAAATTCTATATACCTTCCTTGTCCAATGATGTTCGCCAAACGAATTTGTCTAGCAATCGATCTTTGAACAAGAAGTGGAAGGCCCGAGCCAGAGCCAGAGCAAGTGCTTTCCATTAGCTCTTTGATGGTTGTGTTTTGAGTGCTGTCGTCCATGAGTGGAACTTCCTCTCGAGGTTGAATAGGGCGTATTCCCTCGGACACGTTGGCTAGTGGAAGAAGAGGTAGGAGGCGTTTCTGGTAGAAACATTTACGCCACACCACTGCAGCGGTAAAGAGCAATAAAATGCCCAGACACGTGGGCACAATGAGCAAGAGTAATAGGAGGAGATTGTTTTGGTGACTCTTTTTAACTGAAAAGTGAAGCGAACACTTGTTAGTGAAGAGAGGGCTGTTTGCAGCATCGTTTTTGTGGTGAGAATAGGGCAAATATTGATGCAAGGAAAGTAAAAATTTGTTTTAAGATCCTGAGAAAGCTCCTGAAATTTTAATGATTTGACTTCAAGAGGTGTCAAATAAAGTTGGCGTGCACCCGACCATGAAGGCCTTCCCACACTTGACTCCACAATTGTGAGCTTGCAAATTGAAATAGTGATGACTGGCACATTTTCAAGACGAACCCCACTCCAATTTCCAGACAAAGGATATCGGTACCTTCGATCGTCAGCCCCAAAACAATTTGGCATCCAATTTTTAGAGACTCGTCGATCCTTACCGTTGGCAATGCTCGGCAGTGCAATTGTGAGGTTGGCGTTGCAAAAATCTGTTTCGTAGCAACATTGACTTTGGAACTCCCTCTTGTTCTTCTCTGAGAAATGGCAGAAGAAGGGTCGCTCCTTTGGTTGGAGCATATTTTCTTTCACACATCTAAATTGAGTACATATAGAAGTATTAAAGTTGTTCAATGGGTTTGTGTTGCTGATTACTGAATACTCCTGGACTCACATGTAGTTGGTTTCGATTCGACCCCCGGAATTGTGAATGGATTTAAAACATCTTCCATCAGTAGAACATATGGCCAAGTTCACACCCTCAACCTGAATATGAGATGAAGTAGCGTTGACTGGGCAAGAATCTTCGGTTGAAACCGTTGTAATGGGAGGGAAGGTCGTGTCATCTAATACTACTTTTCCACAAATACAGTCCAGTCCTGAAATTGAAATTTTAACAATTTTTAGCGTCTTTTGGCGCTATCGCCTCTCAGAACCGAGAGCTACAAATAATGATGATATGTTTTCTCGTAAAATTAAATCATTCTGCATGGCAATATTTCTCGGAATCTTCATGCCCTTAGCTCCTCTTACCAGTGTCAAGGAAATTTAACTCTTTCAGCTACAATTTTTTTGCGTTGATTGTACATTAAATTTCATATAGGAAGGATTCGGTTATAGATAAGATCTCTTTCGATCCATCATCAGCTCAACACATTATGTTTTCGTCTGACTTTTTTATCTGTTTTCCT